>NC_091239.1:16661177-16901177 GCF_040958095.1 Procambarus clarkii | reverse complement strand
CCCCTCCCGCTCTTGTTCCCCCCCTCCCCTCCCGCTCTTGTTCCCCCCTCCCGCTCTTGTTCCCCCCTCCCGCTCTTGTTCCCCCCCCTCCCCTCCCGCTCTTGTTCCCCCCCTCCCCTCCCGCTCTTGTTCCCCCCTCCCGCTCTTGTTCCCCCCCCTCCCCTCCCGCTCTTGTCCCCCCCTCCCCTCTCGCTCTTGTTGCCCCCCCTCCTGCTCTTGTTCCCCCCCCCCTCCCCATTGTGCTGCTTGTGGTGCTTGAAGATCTGCTTGAATCACATGACTGTGAGGAGGGTCAGAAAGAGGACCACTCCAAAAAAAGTGTACAGGTTCCTTCTCCTGTACAAAAAAAATAAATAATGGACCAAATAACAAATACTTAAGCAGATACGACTACCACAAGAAAGGAAAATAAACCTTAACCGGGAGAGTGAAGAAATAGAGCAAACGGTGAAGCGATCATACCAGTCTGAGGAAATTGAATTGGAACAGAAAGCTGTACAAGAGAGAGAGAAAAATCCTAACAAAATTTCACATATGCAAAATCAAAATCAAAAACCTCTGGCAGTATTTGACCTTTAATTAATAACTAAATGTTCGTACATGGAGGACAACAAAGAAATAAGTGAAATTCTAAGAAGCCAGTATGAAGCTATTGTTTAGCACACCAATAAACAACCAACCGGGCTGCGGTTGGGCCTGCGGGCCGCTGCAAGCAACAGCCTGGTGGACCAAACTCTCAACAGTCAAGCCTGGCCTCGGGCTGTGCTTGGGCAGTAGAACAACTCCCAGAACCCCATCAACCAGGTATATGTGGGCCTGCGGGCCGCTGCAAGCAACAGCCTGGTGGACCAAACTCTCAACAGTCAAGCCTGGCCTCGGGCCGGGCTTGGGCAGTAGAACAACTCCCAGAACCCCATCAACCAGGTATATGTGGGCCTGCGGGCCGCTGCAAGCAACAGCCTGGTGGACCAAACTCTCAACAGTCAAGCCTGGCCTCGGGCCGGGCTTGGGCAGTAGAACAACTCCCAGAACCCCATCAACCAGGTATATGTGGGCCTGCGGGCCGCTGCAAGCAACAGCCTGGTGGACCAAACTCTCAACAGTCAAGCCTGGCCTCGGGCCGGGCTTGGGCAGTAGAACAACTCCCAGAACCCCATCAACCAGGTATATGTGGGCCTGCGGGCCGCTGCAAGCAACAGCCTGGTGGACCAAACTCTCAACAGTCAAGCCTGGCCTCGGGCTGTGCTTGGGGAGTAGAACAACTCCCAGAACCCCATCAACCAGGTATATGTGGGCCTGCGGGCCGCTGCAAGCAACAGCCTGGTGGACCAAACTCTCAACAGTCAAGCCTGGCCTCGGGCCGGGCTTGGGCAGTAGAAGAACTCCCAGAACCCCATCAACCAGGTACAACATGAAAGTTGATGACCCAGACAGCTTCTTTATGAATAACATTCAAGCTGCAGATAATATAACGGATATTAACACGAACTCGGAGGACTTTGAAAGAGAAATTGACAATATGCCCATTCACTCAGCCTGAATTCCTGACACTTTGAATTCAATACTGTATTCATAAAGAAATGTAAAGTACCAGTAGTGCAAGTGCTCAGGGTAATTTGGAGAAAGAGCCTGGATACAGGTGAGAGACAAGCATCATTTAAATCTGCAGATATAGCTCCTCTGCACAAGGGGGGGAGTAAAGATTTGGCAAACAATTATAGACCAGTTATCTTCTTAAGGCTATCTTGATGATTTCGGGGCTTAGACTCCCTGCGGCCCAGTCCTCGACCAAGGCTCCTTTTCGTTACACATCCCCAGGAAGCAGCCCTTAGCAGCTGTCTACCACCCAGGTACCTATTTACTGCTAGGTAACAGGGACATCAGGGTGAAAGAAACATTTTGGCCACTTGTCTCCGCCTCCACCGGGGATCAAACCCGGAACTACAAATCCGAAGCTCTGTCCTCCCAGCTGTCAGTTGCACTAACATTTCACATAATAAAAGTTTTTGAAAGAGTGATTAGGAATCAAATTTCTAGTTGAATGGAAAATAATGAGCTACACAACCCAAGACAACATGGATTTAGAGCGGAAAGATCCTGTCTGTCAGTTACTCAACCACTGTGACAAAAACACACAAGCTCTAGAAGAAAAGCAAAATGCAGATGTTCTATACACAGACTTTGCAAAGGCATTCAACAAATGTGACCATGGATCCGAAGCATCTCTTCACGCATCCGTGACTATCTCCTCCAAAGGATACCTGATCAACCAGGCTGTAATTCGTACGTCAGGCTGTGATTCGTACATCAGGCTGGCTGCAAGCAGCTGCGTCCAACAGCCTGGTTGATCAGTCCAGCAACCAGGAGGCCTGGTCGACGACTGAGCCGCAGGGACGCTGAGCCCCGGAAGCACCTCAAGGTATGGAGTGATAGCACACAAAATGAGGTCAAAGGGAATAACTGGTAAAGTAGGATGCTGGATACTCAATTTCATGTCGAACAGAACACAAAGAATAATAGTCAATCAAATATAATAGAGTCCAAGCACAGTTAAAAGCGCTGTACCTAAAGGTCTTTGCTCCACTGCTGTTCCTTATTCTCATATCAGATATAGGCAAAAATACAAGTCACAGCTTCGTGTCATCCTTTGCACATAACACAAAAATCAGCATGAAAATTACCTCTGCCGAAGACATCGAAAAATAACAAGCAGATATCAACAGAGATTTTGATTGGGCAACAGAAAATAACATGATATTTTACAGTGATAATTTCCAGGTACTTAGATACGGCAAAATTGAGGATCTGAAACATAATACAGGGTACAAAGCACAATCAAATCTGCCATAATAGGAAAATAGCAGGTCAAAGATTTGGAAATAATGATGTCCGACGATCTAACGTTTAGAGAGCATAACCAAGCAAATATTGCGCCAGCCAGAAAAATGATAGGATGGATTACGTGAACTTTCAAATCCAGGGATCCCATCACAATGGTTGTACTCTTAAAGTCACGTGTGTTGTCGCGTCTCGAGTACTGCTCAGTACTCACGTCCCCCTTCAGAGCAGGAGAGATTGCTGAAATAGAGGGAATACAGAGAACATATACGGCACGCATAGATGCGATAAAGCACCTAAAGTATTGGGATCGTCTCAAAGCTCTCCAAATGTACTCAATAGAAAGGAGATGAGAGAGATACCAAACAATATACACATGGAAAATACTGGAGGGCCAGGCCCCTAATCTACATAGTAAAATAACAACGTACTTGAGTGAACGATATGGAAGAAAAAGCAGAATAGAACCAGTGAAGAGCAGAGGTGCCATAGGCACAATCAGAGAACACTGTATAAACATCAGAGGTCCGCGGTTGTTCAACGTCCTCCCAGCGACTATAAGAAATATTGCTGGAACAACTGTGGGCATCTTCAAGAGAAAACACTGTTTTCTAAAAAGTTCCGGACCAACTGGGCTGTGGTGTGGTGGGTAAGTGGGCCTGCGGGCCGCTCCAAGCAACAGCCTTGTGGACCAAACTCTCACAAGTCAAGCCTGGCCTCGGGCCGGGCTTGGAGAATAGAAGAATGCCCAGAACCCCATCAAGCAGGTATCAAGCAGTGTCATTGGCAAATTTGTTTAGGCCAAGAAATCAGTTTAATAATGTTTGGAATTAGACAGATAGGATATAATGGGTCATAAGTAGAAGTGTTAATATTGAAACAGTGTTATTCTTCTGCTTTATCATCCCCATTTTAGGTCCCCTTTATATTATGTACTTCACTTTTGGGCACCGAGATGTATGATGAACGTGGGTCCTTAAGAAAGTGTATAGAGAAGAATGTCCAAGGTAATCTCTTGATACTGGGATCTTTCAATAAAGTAAGGAACTAAAAGCTTATTTACCCTCCAGTATTGCAAAGAATAAAGCATGTTTAAAGTATTGACACAAAATATAACACACTGGAAGATTCGGAAAGGACCCGAGTAAAAATTGATTTGGGAGATGATTTATGGAATACATTACCAGGTAATATAACAGACTTGGGGTCTCTGGAGTGTTTAAAGTGAAGGTTAAACATGAAAAGGCATTTTCTCTTGTGGATAAATAGGGCATTTGTTGCTCACTTTGTTCCTAAACCCACTCCCGCCCACTCTCCTGTCATATGCCTACACCCTCCCTCCCTCCCTCCCTCCAGCACCCCTCCGATGGGATAGACATAGGCTGGTCGGGATAGAACCGTAACCCCCTCTCCCTCCCTCCCTTTTAATTCTTATCAGTAATGTCACCTGAATCACACTGCGATAAGATATCTTGACACCTCTTCTCGTTTACTTTCTCATGCATGTACACATGCTGGCATCACTATGGTTAATGAAAGATAAAGGGACAGCTATAATCCATAAGAAATGAGATTGCAACAGGTACTGAGCAATGAGGACAGTCTGTGTGAACTAGACATACCCACTGGGAAAAATACGAGGCAACTTTTCACAATAATTCTTTTTTGGGGCATTGTGGACAAGAAACCTAAATACTTAGCATGAGCAGTGAGGAGATTGTGAGGACATAAGTGGAACTAGAGATTGCCATAGCAATATAAGAAGGCTCTTTAGTGTAACAGTAGTAAGTCAATGTAATTAGCTGAAAGGGCACATAGTTAAGTTTACTCTATATGGAAAGTACAGTAGTTTAAAAAGAGGGTCTGGAGGTAATCAAATGTGTGTTTGGCAATTGAAAGGCAGGGCCCAGGAGCTGATGCTTACTCTGCAGCAAGTACACGTATCCAGTCAGCCCAAACAATTATAATGGTGAAGTGGGGGATGTCAGATAAAGCTCTGTCTCTCGTTAACACAAGTGATAACACACCAGTAAGAGAGGGAAGGCTCTTTCTTCTTGACTGCTTTAATATAACCTTATTTTATATGGCCTAAGTGCTGTCAATAACTGAATATCCTCTGACAGTCTCAGATAACAAGAAATGAGTCAGGTGATTCAAGCTCAAATAATCCCTGTTCCTTATCTCATGGTCTCTTCACCACCGGAACAGTGTTCAGTGTGGGGCTCGGCTGTTGCAGTCAAGTACAACAACTAGTGTGTTGTCGTGTCGCCTGCGTGTGGTTCTCTTGGTACGAGATAATACAAGGTGACTGCAAATGTATACAATGCCTACCATGTTGGTGGCTAACCCTAGCAGATGTGATAGTGAGTGACATTGGTACAGTTGGCTGCTAATGCCAGGATGTGACAAAGGGGACTCCACGTCAACAATACCTAGATATAATGTACTAAAGATTTTTGAATGCGACCTTACTGCCATTACACAAAAACTCAAGATTGTGCAACTTTACAGTGTGCCAGAAACCTTTGTAACCATACTGCGTTTTCAGGAAAGTTTGTTTAAAGAAACGCCATATTTGACGAAAGAATTTTAAGGTGAATATCGGTGGTAGTATTGATGAGAGGATCATGCAGCCTGCTCTCTACTCTGTAAAAAAAATCCAACCTTGTAACCTAACAAGGACCATATATTTACTGAAGCAACCCATCTAACCTATAGAGTCAGATGCATAGAAAACATATATTTGTGAGCCATTACTTGTAATTATAGGTTGCATTTGTAATGTTATCATAACTTAAAAAAATGTGACCTATTAGTTGAGAGGACAAGTTGGATCATGAGCATGAAGCAGTGTTGGTGAGGATGAGTGTATCCAGGGAGGGCAAGATTTGCCCCGAGAGTTGTAATGGGCAGGTGAAGGTGGACACGCATGAAGAGTCACTCATGCCACCGATACCTGACACGACTGTCACACCTCTCAGACCAAGACCACGCTCGGCTCTTTTTTTAAGTTGTGTTGCTCCAGATGACCCCAACGGGCTCGCAACCCAAAAGCGGAAGTCCGCTGAATTTATCCATACATCTAGAAACAGCCAAGTTGTTGAGCCTATATCACGCAAAGAGTCTAGTCTTGTAAAGGTGAGACGAGAAAGATGGCGAAGTCTCTCAAAGTCATTGATGTCGGTGAGGAAACTGAAACTATCAGGGAACAACAATACAGGTGATGGTGGAGTGTGGAAGGAGAGGAGTGATGCAGGGGACTCTTGTAATAGTCCCAAGACGGTGAACTGTGAGGCCACCCAAACCTCCACCATACATTCCTGCCCATCATGCACCCATGAAGATCCCAGTTCGACTCCTGCCACACCACTTGCCACCTTACCACCATCTGCCCTTGACCTGACGAACATATGTGGTGGTAGTGCAGATGGGGAGGCTGGGTGCCCAGAGAATAGTGTCGGCTCCAGTGTAGATCTGGAGACAGCAGCCGAGAGAGGTGTGCAGCAGCCACAAGGAAAGATGCCCACACCTCGTCGCCATCATCCCCAGTTAGGCCGACCTCAGAGGCCCAGCAGCTGTACCAACCTCGACTTCAAGTTAGCCAGAAGGCCAAGTGTTAAGAGTGGCCTTGTTGGTATGAGGACACGTGCAGTGCCCGTGACAGGAGAGGAGTGTCCGAGTGTAAGACACCGTCCATCCTCTTGGGCAGGCCCTGGGGAAAACCCTTCCATGTCCATGCCAGCACAGAAATACTGGTCACCCATCCAACCCCATAACAAAAATGTTCTCTTCCACTCATTCACCAACTTCTTCCGCTTCCAGCCCAGCAATCTTCACGGCCCTTATGATGATACTGGTAATGTCTTGGTATTGCACTCCAGACAACACCTAGGGAGATGATCACTTGAGAGATTAACTGCCATGGAGCAGTAGTCTGACCCCTATAATCTACACACACACACCCTATTAGTTACACTCTTTTTAGTTATTCACACTTCATCAATTCCTTTTGAAATAGGAGAGTCCTTTTCCTGACTTTTTCCTATACACTTGGACAGATACCATACCACCTTTACTCTTGTAATACTTAGGTAGACTTCTCTCATTTCCATCGTCTTCCCTTTCCTTACCTTCCTCTCCCTCTCCTTAATGTCCTTTTTCCCCTCCCTCCATCTTCCTCACTCCCTCTCCTTCCCTTCCTACATCCGCAACTCTCTTTCACCTCCCTTCAAAACTGTGACTTTGTCTTGCATCTTCTGTTTTACAAGACTATGTCCAAAAATAATAAGTGTTTGATGCCATGGTCTATTTGTGAACAATGTTACATTTACTTGTTTTTCTTACCAGTCTCAGTAATGCATTCCATCATGTACAGCTGTTATTAATTATTTACTAATATCAAGGTATGGTCTCGTATCATTTAAAAGATGTATTCATTAAATAGTGTATACAGTTAAAACTGTAGTTGTTTAATGTCTCCAGAGGTATTATAATTGTCAGTGTACTTGTACTCTAGTAAATGGAATATTGCTGTGTATTAAGTCCTGCTACAATTGTGGAATTTGTACAGACCACATCGCAGCTACATTCACTCACTCAAGCACTTAAACAACTACTAATGAACAAAAGCATTTGTACTATTTTCTGGAATATACAAGAGAAACATTTATCACAATTTACAGCTGAAAGATTCTTTAGGTATTGGCTCATATAAATGGTGAAAACATTCCCGAAAGAGAGCAGGAGACATATATGTTTACCTAGAATTTACCTGGTAAGGGTTCTGGGAGCTGTTTTCATTAAGCCTGGCCTGGGGCCAGACTTGACTTGTGATAACTTGGTCCAACAGGCTGTTGATTGGGTGGCCTGCAAGTCCACATACCCACCGTAACCCAGTTGATTTGGCACTTCTTGCATGCACTTCTCTGATTGCTTCTTGAAGATATCAATCTTTGTTCCAGCAATATTTTGTATGCTTACAGGGACAGTATTGAACAGCTGTGAACCTCTGATACTCATTCAGTGGTCACTGATTGTGTGTATGACACCTCGTCTCCTCACTGGATCAGTCTACATTTCCTTCCATATTGTTTTACTGTGCAAATTTGGGACCCGGCCTTCCAGTATCTTCCATGTATATATTATTGATACCTCTCATCTCCTTTCCCAAGAGTACGTTTGAGAGCTTTCAAACAGTCCCAATAATTTAGATGCTTTATCGTTTCTATGCATGCCGTTTATGTTCTCAGTATTCCCTCTATTTCAGCAGTCTCTTTTCCCTTGAAAGGGGAAGTGCTTACCGGGCAGTACTCAAGGTGGGACAGCACCAGTGATTTAACTAGTACTGTCTAAGCTCACTTATCAGAATTATATGAAAGTACCCCCTGCCGGATAAGCCAGATATGTGGATAAGCAGAATTTTTACTGCTGAAGTCCAAAAGTGAACATATTCGCCATTTTGTGACATACAATCGACATACTGTAATTTGAATTTACACACACTATACAGTAATTAAAAAAATATGCTGTACCAATACAGTACTGTAATTTAAAACAGAAACTTCAGCTTACCTTGTTATAGTTTGTCATCTTGATTGATGCTGCATACAGTACTGTTCAGTATATTCAGATCAATAATCCCTGAAAATTTACATAACCTAACTTAACATAACACTAAAGTTACTGTACAGTACATGAGCTTAGCAAAGTCGGTTTTGACTGCCAGCTGCTGAAGCTTCATTGGTTGAAGGGCCTTGGCTTGCTGTTTTTATCAAGTAAGAAGCGAGTTTTTTTTGCCTCGTGTGTTCATTGGCCTCTCTTATGATCAGCTCTTTGGCTCACCTCAAGTATTGATACACATTTCTAAATTCTGGATTAGCACAATTGGATGAAAAATTAGTATGTCAACAGAAGACATGAGTAAACTGTGTTTGGTTGCCTGTGGTGATGTCAGCATAACCTTCTTCCTCTTAATGGCCTCCACGACAATTGTTGCTGCTGCCAGACATAGTCGTTGCAAAAAACGTTAAAAGTTTATATGAAAACAAAGGATTTATTTAAAAAAAATGTTTGACTAATGGTGCGGCACTGGGGTATATCTTGAGGTTATCTTGAGATGACTTCGGGGCTTTAGTGTCCCCACGGCCCGGTCCTCGACCAGGGGCCAGATTCACGAAAGCACTTACGCAAGCACTTATGAACCTGTACATCTTTTCTCAATCTTTGGTGGCTTTGTTTCCAATTATTGAACAGTTAATGAGCTCCGAAGCACCAGGAGGCTGTTTATAACAATAACAACAGTTGATTGGCAAGTTTTCATCCTTGTAAACTGTTTAATAAATGTAACCAAAGCCGTAAAAGATTGAGGAAAGATGTACACGTTCGTAAGTGCTTGCGTAAGTGCTTTCGTGAATCTGGTCCCAGGCCTCCACCCCCAGGAAGCAGCCCGTGACAGCTGACTAACTCCCAGGTACCTATTTTACTGCTAGGTAACAGGGGCATAGGGTGAAAGAAACTCTGCCCATTGTTTCTCGCCGGCACCCGGGATCGAACCCGGGACCACAGGATCACAAGTTCAACGTGCTGTCCGCTCGGCCGACCGGCTCCCTATAACGTGAGGGTCAGGAGCACATGGCCTGGATGGGTCAACTTGAAGCAGGCAGGCACTTTACGTAGGCTACGTAGGCTTACGTATATGGGGAGAAAAACAATCTCAAAATTTTAGTGGGAAACTACAGTCTGTACACACAATTTTCAAGAAATTTATATTTTTTATAATACAGTATTAGATAATATTTCTTTAGTTTTTACTGTATAAAGAATTGTTTACCACAATTTTTGGTTACAATACAGATTATAGGTCCTTATCCTTCCCTCCTGTTCCCGCTCTCCTGACACTCCCTACCCCAACACCTCCCATACCAGGTGCTTATTAACACGCTAGTTTATATAGCAGCTATCTTACCATGTCAAAGTAGGAGAGATATAAATGTATGTGTATATATGTGTATACAGGATATGAGGAAGCTGGTCAGAATTGCATTTCACCTTTGTAAATGCATATTAGTTACATTATGTAAAAAATACATATCGAACACGTCTACTGTAGGGCAGACGTAAATCTGTGTATTTATGTACAGTATTTCTGTATGTAGGTTAGATTAAGATTTTATAAGCACTGCAATCACCTTCTGCGGTTGATTGTTCAATAAAACACTGAACACTGTTTAACAGATATCTAACCCTGTCCATGAAGTACAGAGATAAATGTATATATACTGGTTGGCATTTTAAATGTGTGGCCATATCTGCAGTAAAAAAAATAATAATAATAAAAAACTCCCGTACTCTGCTCCTCAAGCCACTGCTGTATGGGATTAATATGGTATTGCACTATGCCTGTCTGTGTTATCTGGTAAAATCTCCAGTTATCTGAATTGCTATTCGGATACAGTGAAGATTTGCCGGAAAAATATCCGGCTGCGATTTTCACAGGGTAACCCAAATATTTGAATCGGCAGGCTTCAGATAAGTGGGCTTGTACAATATTAACATTCTGGTGGCATTCCTGAATTTAATGTTATCACAACCATCGTATCATTTTCCTGGCTGATGCTATGGTTATGTTCACTAAATGTCAGGTCATCAGACATTATAATTTCTAGATCTTTTACATGTTGTCTTTCTTTCTATGTGTAGGTCTGATTGTCCTATACCCTGTGTTTCTTTCAAGTCTTCATTTCTACTATGCCCAAATACCTACAACTTATGACTGTTAAACATTATGCTATTTTCCATTGCCCATTTGAAAACATTATTGATATGAGCTTGTAGTATTTTAGTGACGTCTGTAGAAGTAATTTTCATGCTGATTTTAGTACTGTATCTACAAAAGGTGACAGAAAACTGTGACCTGTATTTTTGTCTATACAGTAGAACCTCGGTTCTCGTAGGCCCCTGTTCTCGTAGTAAATTTCTATATTTGGTTGTCGTAGTTGCCTCGGAGGTCGTAGTTTGTTTATACACGTATAGGTTCACCGCGAGCGTGGTGCTTCAGTTTATCAGTCTCCCGCCTATTGATGATCGCTCTTGGATTCTTTGTGAAGAATTTCATTGTTTCTGAACATGAAAGTTCTGATTATATATCATGCCATGGGTTCCAAGAAAGTTGGTGGTAATGTTCAACATGAGAAAGTAGTTGTGAGGATGATGATAGAGGAAAAATAAGAGATCATTCATAATGAGGCAAATGTGATGTTTCGCTACAGACAAGTGTTAAAACGTAGAGAAAAACCAGTGTCTATAGACAGATTCTTAGTAAGGCAAGCAAGCAGTGAGCCACAACCAGGTCCTAGAGGTATGCCTGCAAAACGTGAGAGAGAGCACCCCAGAAATGTCATCACTGCTGTTATAATGGAAGGGGACTTCCCTTCTAAACACTAACACCTTTCCTCCTCCTTCCCTCCCCCCAATCCCCTTCCTCAGTCTTCCATATGCCAACAAGAGTCCTCCACAAAGGTAAGGTACCTAAGAGTATTATTCTGTATAAAATGTATTTTTAAGTTAATATTTTTGGGGTGTGGAATGGATTAATTAAATTTACATTACTTCTTATGGGAAAATTAATTTCGGTTTTCGTACCGTATCTGGGAACGGATTAACTACGAAAATGAAAGTACCACTGTATATGATATAAGAATAGGAGAAAAGTGGTTCTGTGCCACTTTTGTGACTGTTCCGTGGGTATAGACCTTTTCACTGTGCATGGACTCTATTTCATTTTATTGAGTGCTACTCTTTGCATTCTGTTTGACAATTGAAAATCCAATGCCCCACTTTACTCTTTATTCCTATTGATCTCATTTTATGGACTATTTCCGTGGTCACCCTTATCAAATGTACACATAGAATTTGCAAAGGCAACATCTGCATTTTGTTTTTCTTCTAATGCTTGTGATCGTCATATTGCTTCAGTAATTGTGAAAGACAGGATTCTCTCACACCAACTCTATGATGAACAGACAGGTGCAAAAAGTGCATTAATAGCAACTCATGCATATAAAGGAATGAAGACTTCAATACCCAATCTTTAAACACAACAGGGAATTACCTTATCTGGCTGGGCTTTGGCACCTATGTCACTCTGCACGCTTAAAGTACCAACAGCCTGGTTGATCAAGCTTTGAGCCAAGATGCCTGTTCATAAGTATGAGGGGTAGGTTAGAAAGTCTGGAATGAAGTTCCTGGCTATAAAATAAGAGGTTTTGTGTTGGTGAGGCGAGAGAAAGGTTACTAATTGTTGCTTGTGTTGTAGGGAGCATCTACCGGAGAGGAGCGAGAAGATGGCGCAAACTCTACAAGGTCAACGGCCACATCTTCCAGGCCAAGCGCTTCAACAGGGTCAGTACTGGTTTTTCTCCTTTTTATGTTCTTTTGATTAAATGTTTTGACACTGATTTTGAATCTGTTGGGGGAGCAATACCTAGTGGTTGTGAGGGGCTTGGGAGCCGAACCTCAACACAGCCAGGGGAGTACGACAGTCCACCTTAATACCACCATGATCACCATCTCTGAAACACAGCCTGCAAAGTACAATATACCTTGACAGTACCATCATCACCGCTACAAAACATCCCCACAGTACCACCACCACCGTTAAAGTACCGCCCCCGCCCCCCACAGTACCACCATTACTAATACCACAGCACCTCCACCACTGCAATATCAGTGCCATACACTACCATTATCACTGCACCACCACCACCACCACCACCACCTCCACCACCACCACCACCACCACCACCGTCCCGACAACACCCACAGTTGGAAGTTGTCAAGTTAAGGAGACAAGTACTCTTACAGAAATTTTTAAGGTGTGTAATGAGCTTGGTAAGTATCTCAAGAGGTCTAGACAGCAGTCATAGTAGAGACCAAAGGTGATAGGAAACTGTAGGAGACCAAAAACATTTCTAGGTAATATCATGAGGATTTGTTATTGGTACGTTGATATTAACAAGGGCTTGTGGTTAGTTAGGTAGCAGGTATCAAGCAGGTAAAACCATGGAAGGTTGTTAGGGGTGTTAGTTTTAATGCTCATATTTATGATTTTGATGGCAAACATTTTCGTATTGCACATTATAATTTTCTTCGGTACTTTGTTTATTTCTGAATCATTCACCGTTAGGTTAGCCCAACCACTTGGGTTGGATGGAAGAGCGACGGTCTTGCTTCATACAGGTCATACCTGGTTGATACCTGGTTGATGGAGTTCTGGGAGATCTTCTACTCCCCAAGCCCGGCCCGAGGCCAGGCTCGCTCGACTTGTGAGAGTTTGGTTCACCAGGCTGTTGCTTGGAGCGGCCTGCAGGCCCACATACCCACCACAGCCCGGTTGGTCCGGAACATCTTTTAGAAAACAGTCTAGTTATCTCTTGAAGATGTCCACGGTTGTTCCGGCAATATTTCTGATGCTCGCTGGGAGGACGTTGAACAACCACGGACCTCTGATGTTTATACAGTGTTCTCTGATTGTGCCTATGGCACCTCTGCTCTTCACTGGTTCTATTCTGCATTTTCTTCCATATCGTTCACTCCAGTATGTTATTTTACTGTGTAAATTTGGGACCTGGCCCTCCAGTATTTTCCATGTGTATATTATTTGGTATCCCTCTCATCTCCTTTCTAGAGAGTACATTTGGAGAGCTTTGAGATGATCCCAATAATTTAGGTGTTTTATCTCGTCTATGCGTGCCGTATATGTTCTGTATTCCCTCTATTTCAGCAATCTCTCCTGCTCTGAAGGGGAAAGTGAGTACTGAGCAGTACTCAAGACGGGACAGCACAAGTGACTTGAAGAATACAACCATTGTGATAGGATCCCTGGATTTGAAAGTTCTCGTAATCCATCCTATCATTTTCCTGGCTGACGCAATATTTGCTTGGTTATGCTTCCTAAACGTTAGATCGTCGAACATCATTATTCCCAAATCCTTTACATGCTGTTTTCCTACTATGGGCAGATTTGATTGTGTTTTGTACCCTGTATTAAGTTTCAGATTCTCATTTTTGCCATACCTGAGTACCTGAAATTTATCACTGTTAAACATCATGTTATTTTCTGCTGCCCAATTGAAAAATTTGTTGATATCTGCATGTATGTACAAATTACAATACAAAGTCAGCATTCAATCCCTGGCCGTCTAAGTGGTTGGGTATAATTCCCCGTCCTATCCCAAATCCTTATCCTGACCTCTTCCAAGTGCTACAGAGTCGTAATGGCTTGGCACTTTCCCCTGATAATTATCTCCCTCCCTCACCCTTTGTTAGCTGTGAGAGGTGCTGCTGCTGCTGGCTTGATTAGATTGGTATTTTTAAGTTGGACTTGTAGTTTGATCCTGTGGTTCAAAGTCAGTCAGAATATATACACACAGACGGGTGCCTGACAGCTGGGTGGACAGCACTTCGGATTTGTAGTCCTGAGGTTCCGGGTTCGATCCACGGTAGAGGCAAAGACAAATGGGCAAAATGTTTTTCACCCTGATGCCTCCGTTACCTAGCAATAAATAGGTACCTGGGAGTTAGACAGCTGCTACGGGCTGCTTCCTGGGGGTGTGTAACAAAAAGAAGGCCTGGTCGAGGACCTGGCCACGGGGACGCTAACCCCTGAAATCATCTCGAGATAACCTCAAGACACAAAAACACACATAACAGAGTGGTATACGGTTGGAACAAACTAAATGAGAAGGTGGTGGAGGGCAAAACCGTCAGTAGTTTCAAAGCGTTTTACAACAAAGAGTACTGGGAAGACAGGGACACCACGAGCATAACTCTCATCCTGTAACTACACTTGGGTAATTACACACACACACACACCCATCCTCATCACATGACCATCATAGCCAGTTTGTTTTCTGGGTTTAAATGGTTACTTTGTTTTTCAGGCGTAAATGTTTTTACATAAATTCACTTCTTTATTTTGAATTACCAATCTTATTTTTACAGTGCTATTAATATAATATATGAACTTATCACTATGTATACTATAAGGAATATAGTATAAGAAATATGTACTTTCTATACTATATGAAATATTGCCGGAACAACCGTGGACATCTTCAAGAGATAACTAGACTGTTTTCTAAAAGACATTCCGGACCAACCGGACTGTGGTGGGTATGTGGGCCTGCGGGCCGCTCCAAGCAACAGCCTGGTGGACCAAACTCTCACAAGTCAAGCCGAGGCCAGGCTTGGGGAGTAGAACTCCCAGAACCCCATCAACCAGGTATCAACCAGGTATACACCTATATCTGTTATAAAGAATATCTTATTTCCATGCAAATCCCATACATGTATAAAGCCATTCATCTCTTTAATATTTTTGTTTCAGCGGGCCTTTTGCGAATTCTGCAAGGATCGCATATGGGGACTGGGACGCCAAGGTTTCAAGTGCACACAGTGCAAACTCCTTGTTCACAAAAAGTGCCATAAGCTCCAAAAAGTACCCTGCAATGCAGATTTGGACACTTCGACCGATACCCTGGCATCCCACGAGAACTCGACACTCCCCAGGCCAGGTACCAATGGGAAGAGGGTTATACCGGAATTTCCTGGAGAGATCTCGGGTGAGTGGTAATTATTGTTTACATTCCTGCAACACTTGTGTGAGGCTGTACCAGTAAAACAACCTATGGATTTAAGCATTTTGAGAATATTATACTTTTCTTGAAATAACATTTGCAATAAGCATGTAATGACCGCTTATATTTCATTGCCAATAATTCTTTATAGATTTCTGAAATTTATTTTGGATTTCAATTGATAACATTACAGTAATATGGTAATTTGTAATTGTTTTATTGTTCCGTCCCCATTATGGCTATCTTGTGCAGTAAATAAAGATGAACTTTTTGTCTGTAGTGCTCTATTGCACAGCTAATTAATATACCAAACTTTGTATGATCATAAAGACTCCAGGGGTCAGGCTATAGACTACCAGGGGACCAGTAGGGTCGGGCGTGGGGTTGATTTCTTCATTTGCTATATAGTTCTATTGATTCCTTTTTTCTCTATTTAACACTTATTTTAAATAATCTTTCCAGATCCTGGTATACATGAAGAAACACCGGTTGAGATGCCAGCCACCACAGGTGAGTGTTCTAGTGTATTGTCATCACATGGCTGCGGGAGTAGAACATCTTGACAGTGGCCACAGATAAACCCCATCAATTCCCTCTACTCTCATGTGTTGTGTTTACTTTTATTTTTGCTTTAACAGAAACTGCAAAAGAAATTATACAGGAACTATACACAGTTTATATAGGAACTGTGGACAATTTATACAGGCATTACACTTTTATTCTGATATCGCCATTGTTTAAAATATATTACTCTCTTACAGGGAAAAGTAGTGAACCTATGTCCCCTACTGGCCAGGCAGGACAGTACTGCTTGGAAGACTTTGAGCTCATACGTGTTATTGGCCGAGGATCATATGCTAAGGTTTTAATGGTCGAACTCAAGAAAACGAAAAGGATTTATGCCATGAAGGTCATAAAGAAAACTCTCGTCACCGATGATGAGGTATCTATGTATAGTATTTTGTTTGACTATAAATGTCCACATAAAGCGTCCTGTGCATAAACGGTTCTGCACCGACCACCATCGTAACTATAACTTCCTAAACTAAATTCTCTCCGACTTGGCGGTCCAAATTTGTGGGGAGATGGGTCGCCTCCGTGGCAAACAGGTGTTTGGTTCATAGGAGGATTGGTAAGTTGGGTGGAAGATGCATGATAGACCTTCCATTCATCTTGAGTTAACGTGTACAACATGTTTGATACCTGCTTGATGAGGTTCTGGGAGTTCTTCTACTCTCCAAGTCTGGCCCGAGGCCAGGCTGTTTAAACCATTTAATTAGTTGCACAGTAAATAATAAATCATTCTATTGATGAGATAATAAAAACTACATACAGTAGTTCTTAATTATTGTAAATGCATTCGGTATTCTACCAATTTGTTGTAAATGGAATGTACTTGGACTTCAAATTTTGTAAATGAAATGAACTTGGTCTGAGAACGGGTTGGATGAACACATGACATAAGAACTAATACAAAGAAAAAGAAAGAAAATTAGGAAACATTTTGTACATTCTGGCATTCTTCATAAGGAAGATCAGATAGTCGTTACTTTGCCATATTTAAGAATGTTGGCACATTTTTTGTAGTTTTAACTGTAGATCGGGTGTTTGTGTATCACATCTAAGCATTTAATTTTATAAATTGATAAAACTGAGAAGCTTTTCCTGCATGTTATTAAGAAATTGTTTACCATTTTAATTGTCTCTTATTTTTATGTTTAATATACTGTACTGTTATGTCCTCCTGTATGTTTAAGTATCCATTGAATTTGTTTAATTTGTAATTATTTATATTTTAGGATATAGATTGGGTGCAAACAGAGAAGCATGTGTTTGAGACGGCATCCAACCATCCATTCTTGGTGGGTCTTCACTCTTGTTTCCAAACTCCGTCCCGACTTTTCTTCGTCATTGAATTTGTCCGAGGAGGTGATTTGATGTTCCACATGCAACGACAACGTCGTTTACCAGAGGAACATGCCCGATTTTATGCTGCCGAGATATGTTTGGCACTTAATTTTCTTCATGAGAAAGGTGGGAATGCTAATTTAAATGCTTAATTGGATAATCATGCGACATGTAAATGTTTTATTGAAGTTATATACAATGTTGTGGTGTAGCTTACAGAACATGTGATCTTGTCACACTACACTACATGCTCATATGTTTTGTAGGCTTTGTTTACAAAGCATTTGTTTACATTTGTTAATATGTTGACCCGACCACACACTAGAAGTTAAAGGGACAACGACGTTTCGGTCCGTCCTGGACCATTCTCAAGACTTGACAATCGACTTGAGAATGGTCCAGGACGGACCGAAACGTCGTCGTCCCTTCAACTTCTAGTGTGTGGTCTGGTCAACATACTTCAGCCACGTTATTGTGACTCATCGCCTGCATTTGTTAATATGATCATATTATTCAGCTAGAGCTCTTTTGAGAGGTGATAGTTTACCTCAATAATTCCATTCACCTGGGCTTTAGGAGAGTCAAAACATGGACCCCAGGCATGTGAGACCAAAGCTCTTATTGACCGAGCAAAGGACAAAGCTATTTTACCTCAGTGACTTCAGTCTTTGTTAATAAACACACTGCTTCATAGTGTGACTATAATTTGTTGGTATTGCACTCTGATTTCACTCGTTAACTTATTGACACAGACGAGAATTTAATTAAAAACATATCCCATCTGGAGTATAGGTAATACCAAACACTGTCTTAATTCACATAGTAGTGTCTTTAAATTCTTGAAGAAGTCTTGAGAATAGAGTTAATCGACTTGAGAATGGTCCAGGACGGACAGAAACGTCGTCATCCTTTCACCTTCTAGTGTGTGGTCTGGTCATCATAGTGTCTTTAAGCTGTACTTTGGTTAAACAGAAACTTTGTAACATCTAAACAAATCTTATTTCAAAATATTTACAACTAAAATTAATCATATGTGTAGAATTAATAAATTTATGCCTTGTTAGAGTCTTCTCCTAGAGAGTTTTCTCCTAAGAATGTTAGGATAATTATTTTGGCACTGTTTATCTTTCTTGTCCCATGTATTAGTAACTATTAAGTATCCACGTAAAAGAAATCTTGGGCATACTTAATACTGCAAACTTTTACGATGTGGTCAATAACATACAGCAGATGAAAGAAGGTTGGGTAAAGTGCATTTACTTTGACTTTCATTAAAGATTTGTTACTGTTGCTCACAAAAACAGTAGTTGAAAAGACACTGAACTGGGTAATGGACTATCTAAGAGACAATAAACCAGGAGGTAAGATAATTATCAGGAGAAAGCCTTAATCCATTACAACCATATAGTACTTGTAAGGGATGAGGATAAGGATTTGGGATAGAACGAAGCAAAGAAATGATGGTCAACCACTTGGACAGTCAGGGATTGAACGCCGGATGAAAGAAGTGAGACCGTTGCTGAACTGTCCAGTCCAAGTGGTGTCAGGCTGGAGGAACGGGGCAATTCCATCCCGTATGGCAGGCACTCTAGTTTTTCATTTGGGTCTTTAATGTGTGTGTATAAAACCACACACTTTCTTGAGACAGTAATATGTTGTTGCTTGGCAGGCATATTTCCATGTTCTAGCCCTTCATCTCTTATTGGCATAGTTGGACATTGCAGCGGATGTTCATTAGTCCATTTTTAACAACTTTGTAGAACATCAGTTGCCTCATACTGCCACCTCTTGTCCTTTTTCTTGCTTTAACCACTATAGCTATTCTCGGTGCCTTCCCTAGAACTGTGTATAATTACCTAAGTGTAGTTACAGGATGAGAGCTACGCTCGTGGTGTCCTGTCTTCCCAGCACTCTGTCATATAACGTTTTGATATTACTGACCATTTTGGTCAGTAATTTGGTCAGTAAAAAAACACCACCACCTGACCTAACTTGTTCCAACCGTCTACCACTCTGTTTACAAAAGTGAATTTTCTTATATTTCTCTAGCAGCTTTGTTTCATTAGTTTAAATCTTTAACCTCTTGTTCTTGAAGTTCCAGGTCTCTGGAATTCTTCCTTACCAATTTTATCGATTCCCGTTACTATCTTGTACTTAATCATAATGCCTTTTTTCTTCTAGCTTCTAGGTTTTGCATATTTAATGCCTCTAACCTCTCTTTGTAGCTCTTGCCATTCAGTTCTGGGAGCCACTTAGTTGCATGTCTTTGCACCTTTTCCAGTTTGTTGATGTGCTTCTTAAGATATGGGCACCACACAAACGCTGCATATTCTAGCTTTGGTTTAACAAAAGTCTTGAACAATTTCTTTAGTATATCGCCATCCATGTATTTAAAAGGAATTCTGAAGTTAGAAAGGGTAGCATAAGCCCCTCCCACAATGTTCTTAATGTGGTAATCAGGTGACAGTTTTCAATCTAGAACCACCCCTAGATCTCTCTTATCAGAAATCTTTGAAGATTTCCCACATAATTTATAGGTTGTGTAGGGTCTATGTTCTCCTATTCCACATTCCATAACATGGTATTTATGCACATTAAATTCTATTTGCCAAGTGGTGCTCCATATACTTATTTTGTCCAGGTCTTCTTGAAGGGCAATACAATCATCTGAGTTTCTTTCCTTCCTATTATCTTAGCATCATCAGCAAACATGTTCATATAATTTTGTATTCCATCTGGCAGATCATTTATGTAAACATTGAACATCACCAGTGCAAGAACTGAACTCTGTGGTACTCCACTTATCACATTTCTCCAGTCCGATACATTGTCTCCGATTACTGCCCCTCATTTTTCTATCAGTTAGAAAAATTTTCATCCATGATAGAACCTTACCTGTCACCCTTCCAATATGTTCCAGTTTCCAGAACAACCTCTTATGTGGAACTCTGTCAAAAGCCTTTTTCAGGTTCAGATAGATGCAGTCAACCCAACCATCTCTTTCCTGTAATATCTCTGTGGCTCAATCATAGAAACTGAGTAAATTCGTTACACAGGATCTTCCAGATCGAAAACCATACCGACTTTCTGATATTACGTATATCTTTTTCTCCAGGTGTTTTACCCATTTAGTTTTGATTATTTTTTCCAATATTTTGACTATTACACTTGTCAATGATACAGGAATATAATTGTGGGGGTCTTCCTTGCCACCACTTTTGTAGATTGGAACTATGTTAACCCTTTTCCACACATCTGCTATGTCTCCTGTCCACAGGAATGCCTGAAAAATCAGCTGAATTGGAATGTTGAGCTCAGGTGCACATTCTCTTGGAACCCATGGTGAAACTCCATCTGGGCCAACTGCTTTGTTCTTACTTAGCTCCAAGATCATTTTTTAACTTCGTCTCTAGACACCTCAATGTGCGCTATGTTGTTTTCTGGAATTCTTATTGTGTCTGGTTCCCTGAAGATCTCATTTTGTACAAACACACTTTGCTTTTAATGAATTTATAGAAAAGGCCTGGATCTGATTTACATTTGTCTGCTATACCGTTCTCAAAGTTCCTCTCTGCCACTCTCCTTACTGATGTGTAGTTGTTTCTCATATCTGTATTGCTGGTATGTTTGGGGGTTTGGCCTCTTCCTATAATGATTCCATGCTTATGTCTTTTAATCTGTGGCCCTCTCGCAATTTCTGTTGAACCAACCCTCTTTCCTAGGCCTGCATCTCTGTTTTGGTATGAATGTTTTTGTGCCTTCATCGTATATTTCGCAAAATTTGGCATACGTCCCATTTACTTCCTTGCCTAGCAACAAGTCTGTCCAATTATGCCCATGAAAAATTGTTCTAGATTCCCTATAGCGTCCTCTCTTGAAATTGAGTTTTAACAACTGCTTCAATGTCCCCCATTCTCTACTAGATTATATCGCAAAGCGTATTTAATGTCCAATAGGACGTGATCACTTTCCCAAGGGAGGAAGGTACTGGATGTCAAATGCCTCTTCTTCTTTCCTGTTGAATATTAGATCCAATACTGACGGAACATCCCCTTCCGTCATTCTTGTGGCCTGCTTGATGTTGACCAGACCACACACTAGAAGGTGAAGGGACAATGACGTTTCGGTCTGTCCTGGACCATTTTCAAGTCGATTGTGAGGCTTGCTATCATTCTCACGATCGACTTGAGAATGGTCCAGGCCGGACCGAAACGTCGTCGTCCCTTCACCTTCTAGTGTGTGGTCTGGTCAACATACTTTAGCCACGTTATTGTGACTCATCGCCTGCTGCTTGATGTGTTGATACATGAATGTCTCCAAAATGAGGTTTTCAAATCTGCCTGTTCAAATGTCCTCTGTTCTTGTCTTGTACGCCTCCCAGTCTATTGCCTTAAAGTTGAAGTTACCTAGTACCAACAATCGGGATTTATCTTTGTCTGCTCTTACCATAATCTCTCTCATGACCATTATGAGGCCCTCTCGTTTGTCATCCAGTTCTTCCTTTGTCCATGTGTTGCTTGCTGGTGGGCTGTAGGCATTTAAAATTATCAGCTTATCCTGTTTTCAGACCTGCAATGCCATTATGTCAATATCTCGAGGTTTTTCGATCTCACACCTTACCTTCAGGTATGTGTGTGTGATAAGGAATATTCACATGTACAGTTAAAAATTTACTATTTTTGCGATTCCTTCTCGTATACTGTATTTATGAACTTTACAATATGGTATATGACAGATACTTTATGAAATGCTTAAATTTTCCTTTATCTTAACAGGTATAATCTATCGGGATCTAAAGTTGGATAACGTCTTACTCGATCATGAAGGGCACATTAAACTTACCGATTACGGTATGTGCAAAGAAGGTATCCGTCCAGGAGACACCACCTCTACCTTCTGCGGCACGCCAAACTACATTGCACCAGAGATTTTACAAGGTGTAGAATATAGCTTTAGGTGAGGCAAGTTTTATAATATGCATATATATATTTATATAATATACTGTATATATAATAATCTATTTAGTAGCAGGTTTTCCTGTAGGCTACACAAGGTAGGTAGATTGGCATATACTGTGTTATTGAATGTGATCAAAAAGGTAAGATCAGTGAATCTAGCATGAATCTTATCTATTTTCCTTACATTTCTGGGGGGAGTCCCGTCGGCTCCCCAGAGCTATCCAGGCTGATATGGATATGTATAACTTTCTGGCATCAGTCAATGTACATGGAGTTCTTACCTACCGGAGACCACGAGCCAGAACCTGGCCCCCCCTCAGAGAGGCACGAGCAATGGCCTATAGAAACCCCCGTGTGGTTGGGAGCATTCTATGTCTGCCATCGACTGGGTCAGGCACCCAGAAAGGTAGGCACCCAAAAACAAACCCCTATTCTGGTGAAAAATTGCTACCGAAAGCTGAAAGAGTGGACAGAACTTCCGAAATGAAAATTGGCAAACTAGCATGACATCATCACGTTGCCGCACCACTGTCTGCGCAACCCCCCTCCTTCCTGGGAGGGGGAAGGGGGAGCCCCAGACCCCCCGTGCCGGCAATCCAACCTTCAGTTCTTGGCTGATGCGATACTGGAGAAGTCGTGTGCCTCTGGCTCCTGTTTTGTTTTCAGTTCTGTGCCTTGGGGTTATCTTGAGATGATTTCGGGGCTTTTTAGTGTCCCTGCGGCCCGGTCCTCGACAGGAGTCACTGAAGGGGGTTATGCAGACAGCAGCGCGGCGACGTGATGACATCATGCTCGTTTGCTAATTTTCGTTTTGGGAGTTCTGTCCACTCATTTGGCTTTCGGTAGCAATTTTTCACCAGAATAGGGCTTTGGTTTGGGGTGCCTATCTTTCTGGGTGCCAGATCCAGTCAATGGCAGACATAGAATGCTCCCAACCACACGGGGGGTTTTATAGGCCATTGCTTCTTATGCCTTTCTGAGGGGCTGGCTCGTGGTCCCCGGTAGGCAAGACCTCCATGCACATTGACTGATGCCAGAAAGTTATACATATCTATATCAGCCTGGATAGCTCCGGGGAGCCTCCGGGACTCATCGAGAAAATGTAGTTTCAATACATTCAACGCTGGTTCCTTCTTCACTTAAGGAGGAGGTTGAAATATTAACTCTCCAAAGTTCATTTTTACAAACGTTCATTTATTATTTATATATATAAAACACACACGCATGCGTACGTCAAAGTTATGACTTCAAAGTGACATCAAGGTTTGAAGTCAAAACAAGAAATGATAAACAAGAAGTGGAACTTTTGCAAGCAATTAGGAAAGAACTGGTCACCAACAGTAAACTAACACAAAACACTACAGATAGAAGTGTTGGATGTTTAGAGAAGGCAATTTCATCTAGGGTGGACCGAGCAGCAGAAGAGATGAAAATCATAAAAAAAATAGTAGGATTAGGAGAAGGCTCAAAGGAAAATGTCTGATTTTAGGAGGATAGGAAAATGAGAGACAAAAACTGCCCCTTAAGAGTGATGTTGACCAGACCACACACTAGAAGGTGAAGGGACGACGACGTTTCTGTCTGTCCTGGACCATTCTCAAGTCGAATGGTCCAGGACGGACCAAATCGACTTGAGAATGGTCCAGGACAGACCGAAACGTCGTCGTCCCTTCACCTTCTAGTGTGTGGTCTGGTCAACATACTTTAGCCACGTTATTGTGACTCATCGCCTGCATTAAGAGTGATGTTTAATGGAGTGAAATATATGACAGAAATGCTTAAAAATGCCAGAAAATTGCATTGTAATGAAGATGGCACACTTTGGTCAGTAAGACAAGACCTCTCAAAGGAAGACAGAAAAGCTGAAAATGAACCTCATTGAAGCAAAACATTTACATAAGGATAGAAATGAAGAAGAAAGGAATTCTTTTTTTCTACAAAGTGTTGGGGACTGGAAAGCTAGTGAAATGGTACATAAAGACAAAGCAACAAACTTGACCATGTCGTAGCACAGTCGATTAAGGCAGCGTCTGGGATGATCTTGGACGTAGGTTCGAATCCTCGTCACGGCCCTTGTGGATTTGTTCAAAGCAACAAACTCATTAAAGGAAGGGGGATGTAAAGAACAAAGGAAAGGGGAACATGTTCCTGTAAATAGTATATACCAACATAGATGGAGTGAGATCGAAAATATTGGAGTTGAAGGATATAATTCAGCTCAAAGTCTCCAATATTGTCACATTAACAGAGACAAAACTTGAAGAAAATATCTTAAATGAGGTCATATTCCCAAGGGGCTACTCAGTTTGGAGACATGACAGGAAGAGGGTAGTAGTGGCTCTGCTGGTGAAAGAACACCTGAAGGTAAGAGAGTTAATATTTGAAAACCCTCGAGATATTGACATAATGGCATTGTAGGTCTGGAATCAGGATGATAAGCTGCTAATTTTAAATGCCTACAGCCCACCAGCAAGCAACACATGGACAAAGAAAGAACTGGATGACAAACGAGAGGGCCTCATAATGGTCATGCGAGAGATTATGGTAAGAGCAGACAAAGATAAATCCCGATTGTTGGTACTAGGTAACTTCAACTTTAAGGCAATAGACTGGGAGGCCTACGAGTCAAGAATGGAGGATATTTGGACAGGCAGATTTGCAAACCTCATTTTGGAGACATTCATGTATCAACACGTCAAGCAAGCCACAAGAATGAGGGCAGGGTATGTTCCGTCAGTATTGGATCTAGTATTCACCAGGAAAGAAGAAGAGGTATTTGACATCCAGTACCTTCCTTCCTTGGGAAAGAGTAATCATGGCCTATTGGACATTAAATACGCTTTGCGATATAATTTAGTAGAGAATGGGGACATTGAAGCAGTTGTTAAACTCGATTTCAAGAGGAAATGGGAAATGCTATGGGGAACTTAGAAAATTTGTTCATGGGTATAATTGAAAAGACTTGTTGCTAGACAAGGAAGTAAATGAGATGTATGCCAAATTTTGCAAAATATACGATGAAGGCAAAACATTCATACCAAAACAGAGATGCAGACCTAGGAAACAGGGTTGGTTCAACAGAAATTGCAAAGGAGGGCCAGAGTTCAAAAGACACAAGCATGGAATCATTATAGGAAGAGGCCAAACCCCCAAACATATCAGCAATACAAAGATACGAGAAACTACTACACAACAGTAAGGAGAGAGGCAGAGAGGAACTTTTAGAACAAATGTAAATTTGAGAACAGTATAGCAGACAAATGTAAATCAGATTCAGGTCTTTTCTATAAATTCATTAAAAGCAAGCTGCAGGTAAAGGATAATATTTAGAGGTTGAAAATGGGAGACAGATACACGGAAAATGAAAATGAAATGTGTGAAACATTAAACGAAAAGTTGCAAAGTGTACAACTCCACAAGGTTCATGACGAGGATTCGAACCTACTTCCTAGAGCATCCCAGACGCTGCCTTAATTGACTGAGCTACGACATGGAAAAAAAAAAAAAAAGAGTTGAAACCAGAAGTTCTACTGAACTTACTTGGATCCTGCAGCCTCTCAAAGACACAAACCAGAGTTTTACACAACTCCCCCAGGCACTCGAGCTATGTCAATAAAGAGTTTCAACTCTCTCTCTTTTTTTTTTTTTTTTTTTTTCTTTTCTTTTCTTTTCTTTCTTCGCTCTCTCCCCCCCATGTCATGGCTCAGTCAATTAAGGCAGAGTCGGGGATGCTCTCAGACATAGGTTCGAATCCTCGTCACGGCCCTTGTGGATTTGTTCATTTGATGCATCACGCTATTGTGATTTCTGTGTGTAAGTTCCAAAGTGAGTTTGTACAAAATGAGATTATCAGGGAACCAGACACAATAAGGATTCCAGAGAACAACATAGAACACAGAGGTGTCTAGAGACGAAGTGAAATAATGCTCTTTGAGCTAAGTAGAACAAAGCAGTTGGCCCTGATGGCGTTTCACCATGGGTTCTGAGAGAATGTGCACCTGAGCTCAGCATTGAACTTCAGCTGATTTTTCAGGCATCCCTGTGTACAGGAGTCATAGCTGATGTGTGGAAAAAGGCTAACAGTTCCAATCTACAAAAGTGGTGGCAGGGAAGACCCCCTCAATTATAGACCTGTATCATTGACAAATGTAATATTCAAAATATTGGAAAAAATAATTAAAACTAAATGGGGTAAACCACCTGGAGAAAAAGATATAATATCAGAGAGTCAGTATGGTTTTCGATCTGGAAGATCCTGTGTAACGAATTTACTCAGTTTCTTCGATCAAGCCACAGAGAGATTTTACAGGAAAGAGATGGTTGTGTTGACTGCATCTGTCTGGACCTAAAAAAGGCTTTCGACAGAGTTCCACATACGATTTTTTTCTTGAAACTGGAACATATTGGAAGGGTGACAGGTAAGCTTCTAACATGGCTGAAAAATTTTCTGATAGAAAAAGGAGGGTAGTAATCAGTCAGTGTCTCGGACTGGAGAAATGTCACAAGTGGAGTACCTCAGGGTTCAGTTCTTGCACCAGTAATGTTCATTGTCTACATAAATGATCTACCAGATGGAATATAGAATTATATGAACATGTTTGCTGATGATGCTAAGATAATAGGAAAGATAAGAAACCTGATGATTGTCATGCCCTTCAAGAAGACCTGGACAAAATAAGTACAGTATACGGAGCACCACTTGGCAAATGGAATTCAATTTGAATAAATGCCATGTTATGGAATGGGAAATAGGAGAACATAGACCCCCACACAAACTATATATTATGTTAGAAATCTTTAAAGAATTCTAATAAAGAAAGAGATCTAGGGGTGGTTCTAATAGAAAACTATCACCTGAGGACCACATTAAGTACATTGTGAGAAGCTACACTTTCTAACTTCAGAATTGCTTGTAAATACATAGATGGCAAATACTAAAGAAATTGTTCACAACCTTTGTTAGACTAAAGCTGGAATATGCAGCGGTTGTATGGTGCCCATATCTTTAGAAGCACATCAACAAACTGGAAAAGGTGCAAAGACATGCAACTAAATGGCTCCCAGAACTGAAGGACCAGAGCTACGAGGAGAGGTTAGAGACATTAAATATGCCAAAACTAGAAGATGGAAGAAAAGAGGAGATATGATCGCTACGTATAAAATAGTAACAGGAATCGCTAAAATTGATAGGGAAGAATTCCTGAGACCTGGAACTTCAAGAGGTCATAGATTTAAACTAACTAAGCAAGGCTGCCGAAGAAATATAAGAAAATTCACTTATGTAAACAGAATGGTAGACAGTTGGAACAAGTTAGGTGAGAAGGTGGTGGAGGCCAAAATCGTCAGTAATTTCAAAGCGTTATGACACAGATTGCTGGGAAGAAGGGACACCAAGAGCGTAGCTCTCATCCCGTAACTACTCTTGAGTAATTACACAATATTTTTTTGTTATAAATACTTTACAATTTTGTTCAAATACCAATATGAACCTTTTCACTTGTTTTCAGATTAAAACCATTTCTAAACATTTCATCCACTGTTAATATTTGTATTTTGCTTCCAGTA
The DNA here is from genome assembly GCF_040958095.1 of Procambarus clarkii. NCBI lineage: Eukaryota > Metazoa > Arthropoda > Malacostraca > Decapoda > Cambaridae > Procambarus > Procambarus clarkii. The sequence goes on along the minus strand of NC_091239.1, from coordinate 16,873,273 downwards.
ACTGATTTAGAGCATTCTAACATAAATAGTATATTGTGTGCATTATTCAGTTAGTGCTCATGAAATCATAAAAATGTGCAGTACAGAACTTATAAACATATTAAGAAACATTTTAATTCCACCCGACTTCTCTTGCAGTGTTGACTGGTGGGCATTAGGAGTTCTACTTTACGAAATGCTAGCGGGCAAGAGTCCCTTTGATATTGTGGGAGCAACTGACAACCCTGATTGTAACACTGAAGACTTTCTCTTCCAAGGTGAGCGGATTGCTCTTAATTTATTGTGAATTACTTCTATGCCAGGCAAATAGTTTGACTTAATTGCCTTAAATAAAGTCACTGGTTTTATTAAAGTTTGTAAGACTCTCTTTTCTTCTATTGGTTAAATTGGGTAAAACTGTAGCTCTGAACATAATGAAGCTCTGCTTTCTGCGGCGGCCATTTGTGTGCTGTCCGAACCATTCATATTAACTAATTTTAAATAAATAATGTTCATCTCTGTTTAGAATTTTTCAGCAGATGTTATTCTTCATCCAAGAGTCTACAACACCTGTAGACAGCTTAAATACGTGTGAAAAAATGTCTTTTGTACCAGCTAAGGATCTCGTTTTCAATTTTCAGTGATCTTGGAGGGGGGGGGGGGAGGAAGAGGGGTTATTCTATATGCATCTATTCCTTATAGAAAGGAAGAAATGATATGTTAAGATATGTGTGAAAAAGTGTCTTATGTACCAGCTAAGGATCTCGTTTTCAATTTTCAGTGATCTTGGAGGGGGGGGGGGGGGAGGAAGAGGGGTTATTCTATATGCATCTATTCCTTATAGAAAGGAAGAAATGATATGTTAAGATATGTGTGAAAAAGTGTCTTATGTACCAGCTAAGGATCTCGTTTTCAATTTTCAGTGATCTTGGAGCGTACTATCCGTGTTCCTCGATCATTGTCCGTTAAAGCTGCCTCGATACTTAAGGGCTTCCTCAATAAAAACCCAGTGGATCGACTAGGATGTCACCCAGAAACTGGCTTCACAGATATTGTTTCACATCCATTCTTCAAGACTATAATCTGGGAGATGGTAAGTGACAACTGGTGTGTATAATCTGGGAGATGGTAAGTGACAACTGGTGTGTATAATCTGGGAGATGGTAAGTGACAACTGGTGTGTATAATCTGGGAGATGGTAAGGGACAACTGGTGTGTATAATCTGGGAGATGGTAAGTGACAACTGGTGTGTATAATCTGGGAGATGGTAAGTGACAACTGGTGTGTATAATCTGGGAGATGGTAAGTGACAACTGGTGTGTATAATCTGGGAGATGGTAAGTGACAACTGGTGTGTATAATCTGGGAGATGGTAAGTGACAACTGGTGTGTATAATCTGGGAGATGGTAAGTGACAACTGGTGTGTATAATCTGGGAGATGGTAAGTGACAACTGGTGTGTGTGTATACTGTACTACACTTTATGAAAGGTCTTTTATTTCAATGCTTCCTTTTTCTAAAGAAATCTAGTTTATAGTGTAATGTTTATGATTTTGGGCGACTAGATGAAGATTATAGTGGTTTTTGATGTTTAATGTAACCTTGGTTACAGCTGTCGGATGCTGGAAATGTAATATGTCCTGGTAGCTGAGATGAGGATGCTTGTGCAAGGCTTGGAGCCGAGAGTAGAGAGCTTGAGCAAGACTGGGTATCGAGAGGGCAAATGTGGGGCGAGAGCAGAGAGCTCGAATGCGCGCATCATTTTGTTCATAAAACAATAAACAAATAGTTTTGCTGTTATTACACTATATACACGTTACATAAATATACAGGTATACACAGATTATTACACTATATACACAGGTGGCCACACACAACTGATGCTCCCTCCCTCCCTCACTGATTCAAGGCCAGATGCACTAACATTCCTTCAAGTATACTGTTTGTGGTGTTATTGCACTATATACACACATTAATTTTGTGTGAAAACTTTTAAGCATCAGAGGTTCACGGTTGTTCAACACCCTCCCAGCGAGCATTAGGAATATTGTTGGAACAACCGTGGACATCTTCAAGAGGAAACTAGATTGTTTCCTCCAAGGAGTGCCAGACCAACTGGGCTGTGGTGGTATGTGGGTCTGCGGGCCGCTCCAAGCAACAGCCTAGTAGACCAAACTCTCACAAGTCAAGCTTGGCTTCGGGCCGGGCTTGGGGAGTAGAACTCCCAGAACCCCATCAACTAGGTATCAACCAGGTATTATATACAAGTATCTACATTTCTGTTTACCATAGTGAACCAATAAGCTTGTATTGTAAGTGCAGACAGTAACAGGTGGCCACACCTTTTGACAGAGTTCCACATAAGAGGTTGTTCTGGAAACGGGAACATATTGGAGGGGGTGACAGGTAAGCTTCTAACATGGATGAAAAATTTCCTAACTGATAGAAAAATGAGGGTCGTAATCAGAGGCAATGTAACGGAGTGGAGGAATGTCACAAGTGGAGTACCACAGGGGAGTAAGGGGAGACATGATAACCACCTACAAAATTTTCAGGGGAATTGACAGGGTGGACAAAGACAAACTCTTCAACACGGGTGGGACATGAACAAGGGGGACACAGGTCACAAATGCCCATATCTTAAGAAGCACATCAACAAACTGGAAAAGGTGCACAGACATGCTACTAAGTGGCTCCCAGAACTGAAGGGCAAGAGCTACGAGGAGAGGTTAGAGGCATTAAATATGCCAAAACTAGAAGACAGAAGAAAAAGAGGTGATATGATCACTACATACAAAATAGTAACCGGAATTGATAAAATCGATAGGGAAGATTTCCTGAGACCTGGAACTTTAAGAACAAGATGTCATAGATATAAACTAGCTAAACACAGATGCCGAAGAAATATAAGAAAATTCACTTTCGCAAACAGAGTGGTAGATGGTTGGAACAAGTTAGGTGAGAAGGTGGTGGAGGCCAAGACCGTCAGTACCAGTAGTTTCAAAGCGTTATATGACAAAGAGTGCTGGGAAGACGGGACACCACGAGCGTAGCTCTCATCCTGTAACTACACTTAGGTAATAACACTTAGGTAATTACAGGTGGAAACTTAGTACCGAGATGAGCCACAGAGACGTTAGAATTTTTTCAGGGTCAGAGTAGTTAATAAATGGAATGCACTAGAAAGTGATGTGGTGGAGGCTGACTCCATACACAGTTTCAAATGTAGATATGATAGCGCCCAGTAGGCTCAGGAATCTGTACACCAGTTGATTGACAGTTGAGAGGCAGGACCAAAGAGACAAAGCTCAACCCCGGCAAGCACATTTAGGTGAGTACAGGGTTCAGTTCTTGCACTGGTAATGTTCATTGTCTACATAAACGATCTACCAGATGGAATACAGAATTATATGAACATGTTTGCTGATGATGCTAAGATAATAGGGAAGATAAGAAACCGAGATGATTGTCATGCCCTTCAAAAAGATCTGGACCAAATAAGTATATGAAACGCCACTTAGCAAATGGAATTTAATGTTAATAAATGCCATGTTATGGAATGTGGAATAGGAGAACATGGACCCCACACAACCTATATATTATGTGATAAAGCTTTAAAAAATTCTGACAAAGAAAGGGATCTAGGGGTTATCTTATCTTGAGGTTATCTTGAGATGATTTCGGGGCTTTAGTGTCCCCGCGGCCCGGTCCTCGATCAGGCCTCCACCCCAAGGAAGCAGCCCGTGACGGCTGACTAACACCCAGGTACCTATTTTACTGGGTGTTAGTCATTGGTTCTAGATAGAAAACTGTCACCTGAGAACCACATTAAGAACATTGTGCAAGGAGCCTATGCTACACTTTCTAACTTCAGAATTGCTTTTAAATACATGAGTGGCGAAATACTAAAGAAATTGTTCACAACTTTTGTTAAACCGAAGCAGGAATATGCAACGGTTGTGTGGTGCCCATATCTTAAGAAGCACATCAACAAACTGGAAAAGGTGCACAGACATGCTACTAAGTGGCTCCCAGAACTGAAGGGCAAGAGCTACAAGGAGAGGTTAGAGGCATTAAATATGCCAAAACTAGAAGACAGAAGAAAAAGAGGCAATATGATCACTACGTACAAAATAGTAACAGGAATCGATAATATAGGGAAGAATCGATTGATAGGGAAGAATCCCTGAGACCCGGAACTTCAAGAACAAGAGGTCATAGATTTAAACTAATGAATTAAAGCTGCCAGAGAAATATAAGAAAATTCACTTTTGTAAACAGAGTGGTAGATGGTTGGAACAAGTTAGGTGAGAAGGTGGTGGAGGCCAAAACCGTCAGTAATTTCAAAGCATTATATGACAGAGTGCTGGGAAGATGGGACACCACGAGCATAGCTCTCATCCTGTAACTACACCTAGGTAATTACACAGATTTGGCAGAGGACGCTACAGTCCTCCCTCCCTCAGCATTACTCCTCCCACAGAACTGTGCAAATTATCACAACAATCCTGCTATTATCAGAATTCTGGTCATTTTTATCACAGTCAGTGGTCTTCTGTAATACTATCATCGCTAAATAATAGCATGAACATATATATTATGGCATTTTTAGGCGATGCTGTGGTCACAAGCTGAACAGCAGTTCTGTGAGCTCATGCTGCGTGTGCCAGCCTTGGTGGCTCACTCAGTACTGAGGCTCTCAAACCCAGGAATATTACCAACAATTTAAAAAAAATGGTGTCTGTTTACAAGAGCTCTGAGGATGATGATATGAACCCCATGTAGCCGCGGGACTTTTAAATCTTGCATGGTACTCCAAAACGTCATATGAAGTGGTGCGCACTTTCGCGTCAGTTACTCAATACTTCAAATAAAGTGTTGCGCAGTTTAAGGGTTAAGATTCAGCTACTGGAAGCAAAAAGTTTCAAGTAGCACGGGCTATGGTGAGCCCAAGTGGACTTACCTGGCACAGGTAAGTCCACTATGGGCTTTACTATATTGAGATTACTCTCATTATAGTTCCTATTTACCACACTACTAGATACTTATTTAAATTTAATCTTAGTAAAAAGCTGAAGGTGTGTGTGTGTGTAATAATTACATAAACATAATTTTTTGTTTGGTTACTATAATAAGAGCTAACCCCTAGTGTAAATGCAAGATGAGTTCCACTTTGAAATGTTTTGTCTTTTGAAATCTCAGTTTTTTACACTTATTTGTCTAGTCTGCTTCTGGATCATTTTTGTTTCCAAAAAAGTTTCCATAAATTGTTCATTTAAATTTGTGATGTAATACTATCTCTTACGTGATAAACCCCTCTGATTTCTGGGGGGAGCCCCGTCGGCTCCCCGGAGCTTTACCGGCTGATATGCTAATGTCAGACTTTGGCATCAGTCATGTGTATGGAGTTCTAGGGCCTACCGGGGACCACGAGCCAGAACCTGGCCCCCTCAGAGAGGCAAGGGAGCAATGGCCTATAGAAACCCCCGTGTGGTTGGAAGCATTCTATGTCTGCCATCGTCCGGGTCAAGCATCCAGAAAGGTAAGCATTCCAAAACAAACCCCTATTCTGGTGAAAATTGCTACCTAAGCCGAACTAGTGAATAGAACTCTTCAACAGGAAACAAGGAAACTAGTATGACGTCATACGTCACCGCGCCGCTGTCTGCGCAGCTCCCCCCTCCCCGGGAGGGGGAAGGGGGAGCCCCAGACCTCCCACGCCGGCTATCCACCCATCAGTTCTTCGGCTGATGCTATAGGCAATGGTTATGTACTCCGGCTCCAGTGGTTGTTCAGCACTGTACCTAGAGTGTGGTGTCTGTTTTCTAGGTGGTGCGTGAGCCGGGAGTGATTCTTCAGTACTCGGGCTGCATGCGCCTAGGGTTCCCTTCCCTAGGTGCCCTGTAAGTACTGCCCTTGGGGCTTGGGGCCACCTTCCACAAGTTCCTTGGGTCCTGCCCCTGTCGTGTCTCCGTTGGCCCTGTCTGGGGTCTGCCTGCTCCGTTCTCTGCCTTTGCAGAGGGGAGTTTGCTATTTACATGTTGCATGTTGCAGTGGTGCCTGTTGCTGCTGCTGCATGTGTGCATTGGTACCGTGTTTCACGGTGGAGTGTCCTTGTTCCTGTGTCCGGTTGTGGAGTGGCACTTTGCTGCCGTTTTGTGCCTGGGGATTGCGTGGGGTTTTTGTCCCTGCCTGATTGTCCACCCCTGGTTGTTCTCCTGTTTTTTTTTTTTTTTTTTTGTGCTTCTGCTCTTTCTTCCTGCCTCCTCTGCAGCAGGGATATTCTGCGTGTGTTCTTAGGCGTTGGTCAGCCTGTGTCCTGTGATGTGCTTCTTTGTCTCGGTCTGTTGCAGTTGTTCGTGCCCCTTGGTTCGGGTCCTGTTCTGGCGGCGACCCTTCCGCCTTCTTTGGTTTTCCTAGCTTGCCCTGCCGGTTGTTTTTTTTTTTTTTTTTTTTTGGGGGGGGGGTTCTTGCGATGTCTCGCGTCGGACCCGTCGTTTCTGAACTCCTGGCGGGCTTGCATGCTTCGGGGAGTTTTTCTGTTCGGCAGACGTTCCATCTCCTTGTGCCGCCTGGGTTTCGGTGGTCGCGCCCAAGATCTTCTCGCGGCTCCGCCTTTTTCCTGGGCTCGGGGGGGCCTTGTCGGGGCTGCTTATGTTCTGCCTCGTGGTCTCGCCTCCGGTTGGTGGTCGGGTGGCTTCGTGGTAGGTGTCCCACCTGCGTGCTTCTCTTGGCGGCAGTATGGGGTATTTTGGCGGTCCTTCCTTTTCCTGTCCCTTCTTAGGTGGTTCCTCTTGTTAGCTTGGTTTACTCTCGGCTTGGTTTTCTAGTGGGGGTTGGGGGCCGTCGTCTTGCCACATACTGTCGCCTCTTTTCGTGCGGCGCAGGCGGAGCCGCTTCAGCTTGCTTTCGGTCTTGGTGTTGCTTCTGCACCGTTAGTCAGCTGTCTTGTGCGTCATTTCAGCTCCGGCCTGTTCGTGCGCCGCTTGCACCATCCTGGTCTCTGGTCAGCGTGCTCTGTCTTCTCCTCGGTTGGTAGTGCCTGGGTCCGGAGCGCGTTTTGCGTTGATCCGGTTCTGTTCTTCCCGGTTCGCGGGTGATGGTGTCCCGGGTGGTCAGCCGTGTTCTTGTGGCTAAGCTGCCTGTGTTCTTCCCTCATGCCTGTGGCGTTCGTGGCTTCGCTGCTCTCGCTGCCGTCTGGGCGACGTGGCCTTGCAGTCTTTCGGGCATGGATTTTTGGTGTTCGTGCAGGGGCCTTGCTGCTCGTGGTTCTCGTGTTGTTCCCGGGATTTTCGGGGCTGTGGCGCCTTGGGTTGGCGTTTGCTGCCGGTTGTCTCGCCTCCTTGGGGGGTGCGTGGTGTCTGCCTCCCGGTTTTGTCCCTTTGACCTTCCTCTGTGGGTAGTTAGCTCCGGGGAGCCGACGGGGCTCCCCCCAGAAAACCAGCGTTGAATGTAATGAAACGCCATTTTCTGGGTGAGACCCGGAGGCTCCCCGGCAACCCTCCCTCCCTTCGGTCGGTGTTTTTCGCGTGTTTTGACATCCAGCCTCAGAACTGATGGGTGGATAGCCGGCGTGGGAGGTCTGGGGCTCCCCCTTCCCCCTCCCGGGGAGGGGGGAGCTGCGCAGACAGCGGCGCGGTGACGAATGACGTCATACTAGTTTCCTTGTTTCCTGTTGAAGAGTTCTATTCACTAGTGCGGCTTAGGTAGCAATTTTCACCAGAATAGGGGTTTGTTTTGGAATGCTTACCTTTCTGGATGCTTGACCCGGTCGATGGCAGACATAGAATGCTTCCAACCACACGGGGGTTTCTATAGGCCATTGCTCCCCTTGCCTCTCTGAGGGGGCCAGGTTCTGGCTCGTGGTCCCCGGTAGGCCCTAGAACTCCATACACATGACTGATGCCAAAGTCTGACATTAGCATATCAGCCGGTAAAGCTCCGGGGAGCCTCCGGGTCTCACCCAGAAAATGGCGTTTCATTACATTCAACGCTGGTTTTTTGTCTGTAATCCTTATGATAAGTCTTTGTTAGCAATTTATTTTAATACTGTATCCTGGTATAATATTGTATTATTATTATTATTATTATTATTATTATTATTATTATTATTATTATTATAACAACAGAGTAATCACATTAACATGACTGCATCAATGAGAACCTCTGTAGGAGCAGTGATGAGGGTTTTAACCTATGCGGTGGGTGTTCTCACACACTTCTAGTGAAATCCTACAGATTATATGCAGTCACGTTAGTGTAATTACTCTGTGTATTGAAAGAGGAGCATCAGAGGTAGAACAAGTCCTAGATGATAGAGCCAGAGTGCAGTGGGGTGGGATTGTGTGAAAATCCTGGTCCAGCTTCAGTAGAAGCCTCAGGAAATCCTTGTGGGTTCAGTAGAACTCCAGGTTGCAATCCTTATACCATGTCGGGGGTCCAGTCGCTAGAAGCGTGTGTGTGGGAACACCCACTGCATAGGTTCGAACTATCGTCACTGCTCCTACAAATTTTCTCTATTAATATTACTATTATTATTATGATTATGATTATTAGTATTACAGTAATATTATAATGGCAGGAAACTTGCAATTTCCAAGATCTAACATCTAGACTGAAAAACAAAGAATCTTGCCCTTGAGAAAGTATGAAGCTTGCTTACCAGGTTCCTTGAGGATCGCCAAGAACATCAGTTCATGGAAATACAGTGAAGACAAAAATCAAGGGACCACTTTATTCTAAAGTGGCACGAGGTCATGATAAGCTCTAGGAGAGTAGATGAAGTGGTCAGAGATAGTCTTTATTTTTTCCAGGTAAGGGAAACTAAAGCAGAGAGGCACAGGTGGATTGAAAACACAAATGAGTCGGAGATATGAGACACTTCTTACTGTTGTGAAGATAGTAAGTAAGTAGAATGAGCTGGAAGAAGTGGTGATTGAAGCCACTTTCATTCAACAGAAAACTAGAATATCAGAAGGATTGCATCTATTAATAGCTATGGAGTAGGTCTCAAGATTATAAGTCTTAAGTATCTTCTGTAGACACAAGCATTCGTGAAAAGAAAAGATACGGTAGAAGAAAACTCTTTACCTGAAGATAGTAAGGTTCTGATCAGCCATAATTCCTCCTAAAATAACTATTGATGTCTCACCAATGTCTGTATGATCTCAACAGTTAGACTCCTGATGCAGGTGAATTGTTTGTCTCGAGACTCTGCGACGTCTCAAGATTCCCTCATTGAAATGCTTCCAGAACCATTGTATGGCTTGTAAATGTCACAAAATTTTCCCCTTCCTTAATCTCGTTCAAGAGTTCTGGTGGTGAAGATGACTGAAAATAATATGGCATTTGGGCTTGAGTGAGTTAAGAAAGGGGTTTGAAAGAATGATAGAAAATTTGAAGGATTTAGTAACATAGAGTAAATGAAAAGCAAGGTGGTGTAGGAAGAGTTAATGACAGTGTAGAATGTAAATATTCTGTGAAGACTTGGTGAAAAAAAATTGAGGCTAGTTAAATTATGAGCATCATTTTTATGAATAAAAATAAAGCTTTTGGCAAAGTGGGATGAAGACAGGAAGAGAGGTGGGGGGGGGGGAGTTCTTGAGGTAGTTTGACCATGAATATAGTCCTTTATTCAGCTTTGACTCATGAATGAGACAGCAATATGGAATAAGAGAGAAATTCAAGATTTAGACTGCGTAAAATGTCATATGATGTGTGACATTGAGCTCAGTTTTTTAAATTTTCTGAAAATCTTTCAAATGTTTTGTGCATAATCTACTAGGAAAATGCTCCAACTTTGTCTAAATGATACCAGTGTAACTTGAAACACAGGAAAATAAAAAATAATTATGAAATTGAATATTGAAAACTTCAGATTTTGAAATCAGCTGCAAACATAAAATATCACCAACTGTTCATATGGTGTTATTATGCTCTCAGAATAGCATATGATCTTCACTTTTTATATATATTTAGAATATAGGTTTTCAGTATAGTTTACTGTAACAAAAAATTGTCTATATCAATCAATCAAAATCAATCATCTCAAGAAGATGGCATTTGAAATATGCGCAAATTTAGACAACAAAAATTTATAACTCCAAATGTTTAGAGTTTATGAAAAATCAAATCTGTAGGGATTGTAGAACAGACAGCTGTGCATACTATATGTAAAAATGGTGAGAATCTGTCAGACACTAGGTTTTTGGATACTGAAGTTGAAACTCCAGGTATAGATATAATTGAAGTTGAAATTATCGACAATGAATAAGGCAGTTCTAATTCATGAATTTACGTGTATGTTGTAATAAACATTGTTTGGTATTCGTACTCAAATATGTGAAAGTTGTAGGTTAATTGTTGACCAGACCACACACTAGAAATTGAAGGGACGACGACGTTTCGGTCCGTCCTGGACCATTCTCAAGTCGATTGTGACAATCGACTTGAGAATGGTCCAGGACGGACCGAAACGTCATCGTCCCTTCAATTTCTAGTGTGTGGTCTGGTCAACATACTTCAGCCACGTTATTGTGACTCATCGCCTGCTTGTAGGTTAATATGTGTTGAAGTCAAGAAAAAATAACCCCCAAAAAAACAAAATATAATAATTATAATAATTATAGTGATTTAGGGGAAATATTTAGGGTATCCTTTATACAAGTCAAAAAGCCCTAATCTGGTCCCTAATCATCAAAACAACCTAAAGAAACAAAGACAATAGAGTTTGAACTCTGTGAAAAAAACAGTCCAAAAAAATCCAGTCCAAAGTTCTGAGAGTTGTGACTGATTTATTTGTTGACCAATTTCATACTATCTTCAGATAATTGTGAAAATGTATACATTCTCCAGGATGTAAAGGTTAAAACAAAATCAGATAATAAACAAAGGAGGAGAAAATAACTAAAATCTTTAAAAAAAGAACATTCCCCTAAAAAAAAATATTTCTGGGACATTGATGAAGTACTGTAACACATATTAACATTGGGCGATGTATTTATATGATATATATAACAAAATAAATCATGTTAACATAGTTATTCATCGTGTTTTGTGTTATTATGTATTACTCGACAATGGTATAAAGGCACCAACTGCATATCCACTTTGTGGACACTTTCAAATTCAAATTCAAATGTTTATTCAGGTAAAGTACATACATACAAGGGGTGATACAAATATTGATGAATTTATAGATAGAGCTAGTACATACAATGCCTAAAGCCACTATTACGCAAAGCGTTTCGAGCAGCTTCGGGTACTTCTTACTACTATTCTTCTTCTTCTTTGAGCATCAGACAGGTGCTTGCATTTCTTTATTACTGCATAATCCTTCAGTTCCAGTTATTAGAAGCTGTTCTTCTTATCAATAAAACTTTCTTATTTTTCAAAATTTCGTCTGAAATCAATTTCTGAAAATATTTTTATGAAAGTCTCACGACACTGAAGCCAATAAGTTGGAGATTTGTTTAACATTTTTAAGTTTTTACATAATTTGAATATTTTTCGCTGTTATGCCCCCAAAATTCGCTGTAATAGGCACGGTCTAAGGGTTAAGGATTAAGCTTGATAATGCCTGTGGTATACAGAAAGGTACAGTCATTTTTCTGTATGGAAGTGAAGAATACACATCGTTATAAAAGTCAGAGATATGATGTACCACGTAATAGTGATAGTGGAAAGAATGATATTTGATGTTTGACTTTATAAGAATACAAAGTTATAAGGAATCAGGATGAGAAACTTTGGTGTACTGCTCAACCTGTCCTCTTAAAAATAACGTCACTTTTGGCTGGTATGCGCGCTATGGCCAAATTTGGACGTAATTTGAAATTAAATCGACTCACAAAAGTGACGTACTGTCCCGTTTTTTGTTTGAGTCGTCCCGCTGACTCGGCAAGCTTAGAAGAGGCAACTTTCCATTAACGTTTTTCATACCGTTTTGAAACTTTATAAGAATTTCCTGCCCACCTAACCTATCAGAGGACCCTTGACTTACTGTTGTTGAAAAAAAAATCCCAACTTTATTTTCATTTTTTTTTTCATTTTCAAATTACGTCCATATTCGGCCATACGGGCAAACGGCCAAAAGCGACGTTCTTTTTAAGAGGACAGGTTGTACTGCTAATGCTGAACCCATCCTGGAAGGGTCAACTTGGAGAAGTACATTAAGTCCCATGATAATACTGTTTAACAAAAGTACAGTTGATGTAGTTGCTTGAAAGTGTTTCTGTCGTGGCTCTTCACTTGTGTCCCTTGTTGTTTTCCTAATGTTGTTATTCTTGCTGCTGCTATTGTTTTGTATTGCAAAGCACTCTAGTGCATTTCTAGTTTCTCAAAATATTTATATTTTTGCATCAATGAATTTCACTTTCATGGGGATGTTTTGTATTTTATCAGGCAGACAATTATATATACAGTGTAGTCAAATTGCTTAATTTGTTGACTTTGTATTAACTTAATTTTAATTATTTTAGAATGTTGTTCCTCTAAATGTTAGCTGCTGCTGACTACATTTGTCAGCAACAGCTCACAAATGCTGCTGCTGCTGCTGCTGACAAATGCTTCTTCACTTAAATAATTTGTTATTAGTTTTTTCAACCAGTGGAATGGTTATTTTCAGCTGGACAGAAAACAGATCCTGCCACCATTCAAGCCACGTGTAGATGGAGAGAGAGATCTCGAAAACTTTGATCCTCAGTTTACAGCTGAACCTGTACAGTTTACTGCAGATGATCAGTAAGTCCAACACCGAGCTTTTCCCATCCCTGCTCCCACCCACACCCTGGGTTGTGCTCGTGACCAGGCTGGCAGGAGGGTGTCAGAGGGCAGGAGAATGATTGTGCGGGTGTCAAATACTCACCTAGTTGTGCTTGCGGGGGGTTGAGCTTTGACTCTTTGGTCCCGCCTCTGAACTGTCAGTCAACTGGTACAAATTTAAAGTAGTGTACATGCTAGTTTGCTCTAGTACACTAGTTGGACACATTCACAATCTAATGTTGAACTGCTTTTCAAGCTTGATATGCAGTGCTGGAAATGGAGTGTAGTTTGTACACTAGTGCCGAGTGCTATTTAATTAGCGACTCTGGTGGCTGTGCTCTTGCCTAAACAACTGTTTTGCCTTCCTTCTATCCCTTATTTAGCTTGAGTAAGTCTTACAGATGAGGAGTTAACCTGCTTGCTGTTGTCTTCCTGTCTTGAAACCACACTCATAACTTCAGAAAATCTTAACATATTAATCTTGTAAATGTTCCTGTGTGATCTTACATAATTATCATTAATACTACATGCTGCATCTTGTGGCTGAATCTTTAGCATGTTTTCATGCTGATTTCTTTTGATTAGAAATGTTTTTAAAGTGTCGGGCAATCCATGTGAAATAAACAAATGCAAATAATGCCTCTTAAATCTGTCATTTGTGCATCAACCTTTCATTGTCATAGTGATGAATACAACGGTTATACACACTGTAAAGCAAACTGTAAAATGTGACTCCTGAACATTTTGTGAAAAAAAGTCAGTAGAAAAAACTAGCTAAAAAAAAATGTCACCACAGAGCCAAGGAAAAAATTGTGGATGCTATGCATAAAGTTTCCAGCTCCTCTAACACTGTAAAGGTGGCAGGCAGTGATGGACATGGCTTTTAAAAATGCTGTTTTTGGGAACTAGGTACTGTTTATGAAGAAGTTGTATCCAGCCTTTATGCTGGAGGATCATGCGGGGGTCCATCTATAATTCTGACCATCAAGCAATTTTAATTGGTAGAAACTTGACAACTGGATAGCTAATAAATGTTTCCACTAGTATAGAAATTGAACAGAAACCTGGAAATGGAGACGTAGGTATACAGCATACACCTGTATAAAGTCTCCTCGCACCAGCCACTTCCGTCACTGATGGCGGGTGGTGGGAGGGGCAAAGGTGGACACCTGTCTCTCAATATGGACTGATAATCCCAGTCCAGGTCCTTGCCTCAAATTGGACCAACAGTCCTCATCCAGGTCCTTGCCTCAAAATGGACCAATAGTCCAGGTCCTTGTCTCAAAATGGACCAGTGGTCCAGGTCCTTGTCTCAAAATGGGCTGATGGTCCTGATCACGATTCTTTTGGAAGAAAGGAACCATGACTAACTTGGCCCTTGGTCCTTGCCTTAAATGTGTGAAATATTTATTTGAAATGAAATGTGTAATTGAAGACACCAGAAAGCATTAATATTTAATTTTAGTAAATTAAAGTTAAATTCCAAATAATACAAAATTAATATAATGAAACTTGGAAAAATATATGTAACAAGTTGAATGCCTTGATTTTCCTTCAAGAAGACAACATTTCAAAATGGCTGTCATTTAGGCCTCATTTTGGAAATACAGTACTCATTTCATATTTGTAAATTTTACGCATTACTCTTCTAGTTTATCAAAATTAAAAAAAAAATTAAAAGGATCAAGGAAGGGTTTTAAAATGTATCGTTGATCCCCATTTCAATCCCGCCATGAGAAAGGACTAACTTTCCCAGTTATGGTCCGCTTGATGGACTGATTTCCAAGAATTCGGTTCTTTTGGGATTCAGTCCTGACCACTTTGATAGGAATAGCTTAGTTCCTTAATGGGTAATTATCGGAGCAATAATTGACTCTCGTTGTCTTGCTAATTATCACTTGCAAGCAGTATTGAGGGTATTGTTTTCTCTTTCGTCTGGTAGCCCGCTGGTCCCTCTGTGATGGCTTAAGTGAGACTCGGACTCCGGGCTGGTCCCTCTGGTGGCTTAAGTGAGACTCGGACTCCGGGCTGGTCCCTCTGTGGTGGCTTAAGTGAGACTCGGACTCTCCTCCTTCCCTACTTTTCTTGGCAAGTTCATTTGTAAGATTTATTATGGTGGGGGAAGATGGTCGACGAGAGCTTAGAGTGGATAAGAGTCCTTGGTGGGCTATAATGACCAACTCAGGGCTCATCTGAGGGACTTCGATTGTTCACAAACACACTAACTGTGGCAAAAATAAATATCAGATACAGTGGAAGATGTCTGGAACTAGTTGTTTTATTCAAGCAGTTTTCTGCTGTTCAGGCATTTATAAAAAAAAATTGCATAGTATTTTGGCTGTATAGATATAAAAATTAATGTTGTTGCAATCTAGAAAGTTTTTTCTAATTTGTTAACTGGTATGTAGTCCTTGAAGCACAATCCACTGATGGTTATACCGTACATTCATTACTTAATATAAATTTGTTTGAAGATTGTTGATATTGATAGTGTGTGATAGATACGGCTTGTATCTCTACTGGCTTTTCATGTTGGGATTGCGGAAGTGTTGAAGAAAGTGATAATACAGTAATGAGATAATTACCTGATGTGGAAGGAGGAAATATCTCTGAACCTTTAGAGAAATGCCTTACTTATTGTAAGTTTGAGAGTCAACTAAAACGCAGCATGCTCATCAAAGTTTTACCCCCACCCTCGTCTCATCTACATGGATTAAACCCAGTATAAACTTGGTGTAAAGCTAATACTAAATGCCTTAATTTTGTTTACTTATTTTCCAGCAATACCTATTTTTCAATGGGTAGCTCTTGTTGATGTCATAGCAGCCCCTGTCTGCTTCATAGTATTCTTCTAAAAATTGTGTTTTTATTTTGGTTAGTGTATGGTGTCTTAATTTCTCTTTCTTACAGACATGCTGAAGTATATGGCGTAAAGCTAGCTTATCACTAATTTGTTTCAGATAATTTTGTAATGCAAAGTGGCTCCCATTGTATTTTGCTGCTAGATGGTGATAGGATGCCTTGTGTCACCGGGCTTAGCTTATGGTTGGTTACATACATGCCTCCTCATATACATAGTTATGTCAGAGTTCTCTCGTATATAAAGGCGGCATTTTGCTACTATACAGTAGTCTACAGTTACTAGGCTGCCTCTGCTTAGTACTGTATTATGTGCTGAAAATTGCTTTCAAAATTGGTGTCTTGCACAAAACTGTGAGGTTGTGTGTGTGTGAGAATTAGTGGTTGTGTATGTTTGCTTTGTTGTTGTTACAGTTGGAGCAGCGTCAGGTTCCCCCGCCATATCGCCCCAGGCTAGACTCTGAGCGTGATCTGGCAAACTTCCCACCAGAATTTACAGATGAGCCTATTCAACTAACCCCTGATGATGCGTAAGTATTCACTTTTATGTGCTAAGTGTGTAATCTTTCAAAGGGAGGGATTGCATGCCTCTTCACTGAAGGATGGTCAGGTGTGAGTTATATAAGTCCTTTCCTGGCCACCTTTTTTGGCCAAGAGAGTTACATTCTCTACAGATAAACGTTGTGAGCTGATCGTACAGAAGAGCTCTCTTCCCTGCAGCTTGACTGTTCATTTTAAGCAAGCTGAGATTCGTAAGCTTAACCCAAAGATTAAATGAATGTTTATTTTATTTGGTTACACCGACCTCATTGTTATGGCAGCTTATATATAACTGATAAATCGGTCAGTCTTTTGGACTGTGTTTAAGATGACGTTCCTCTCTGGATCTGCACACCCCAGAATGTGCATCACCTGTCATCTACCCTATTCTGAAGGCCTGCTTATCTAGGTTCCCTAAATTTTATTTTTATTTGACATTTTTGAATATGCTGATAATGATAGAGGTGCCCTATCTTTGTGAGTTCCTGGTACCAGACCAGGGTGGAGCCGGTCGGCCGAGTGGACAGCACGCTGGACTTGTGATCCTGTGGTCCTGGGTTTGACCCCAGGCACCAGCGAGAAACAATGGGCAGAGTTTCTTTCACCCTATGCCCCTGTTACCTAGCAGTAAAATAGGTACCTGGGTCAGCTGTCAGGTCAGCTGTCACGGGCTGCTTCCTGGGGGTGGAGGCCTGGTCGAGGACCAGGCCGCGGGGACACTAAAGCCCCGAAATCATCTCAAGATAACCTCAAGATAGACCATTGGTTTATATAAAGTTTCAGGGTGTTTTGTCTTTTTGCTGTTCCAAGAAGTTGTCATCCTTTTATTTTGTATTATCTAATGGGTCTTCTTTCTCCCTTCCTATTTCTCATTGCCTTGCATTTATCAAGGTTGATGTCAAGTAACCATTCTTCTAACCATCTCTGAAGCTTATCCCGGTCATCTTGCATCTTTTAAAAATCCTTTTATATTCTGGTCCTCTATATAAATTTTGCATCATCCACGAAAATTGGTGTAAATGTATTAACTTCTTCAATTATGTCATTTTCATAGAGCAGAAATAGTACACACAGTACTGATTCCTTGTGGTGTTCCAGTTGTGACTGCCCTCCACTCTGAGGCCTCTTCCTTAACCATTACCCTTTATTTTCCCCATCTGAGAGGTATTCTGTAATCCATTTGTGCACCCATTTGTGGGGAGCCGGTCAGCCGAGCGGACAGCACACTGGACTTGTGATCCTGTGGTCCTGGGTTCGATCCCAGGCGCCGGCGAGAAACAATGGGCAGAGTTTCTTTCACCCCTATGCCCCTGTTACCTAGCAGTAAAATAGGTACCTGGGTGTTAGTCAGCTGTCACGGGCTGCTTCATGGGGGTGGAGGCCTGGTCGAGGACCGGGCCGCGAGGACACTAAAGCCCCGAAATCATCTCAAGATAACCCTCCCTGTCATCCCTGCTTGATACACTAGTTTGTGTGGGACTATCATAGGCCTTCTGACAATCCAGGAAAACAGTCTTCCGAGCCTTTGCTGTCCTGCTTCATTGCTGTTGCTATGTCATAACACACTAATAGGTTCATTTAGTAAGACTTACTTTCTCTGAAACTATATTGGTGTTCAGAGACAAGAGTTGAACACCAGATGATTCATGTATATACATGGAATATACTGGAGGGCCACATCCCAAATTTACACTGTAAAATAACAACATACTAGAGTGAATGATATGGAAGAAAATGCAGAATAGAACCAGTCAAGAGTAGCGGTGCCATAGGCACACTCGCAGAACACTGTATGAACATTAGAGGTCCACGGTTGTTCAACGTCCTCCTGGCAAGTACTGCATAAGAAATATTGCCAGAACAAAAGTGGAAATCTTCAAGAAAAAACTGGACACTTCTCTGCAAGAAGTGCTGGACCAACTGGGCTGTGGTGGATATGTGGGCCTGCGGGCCGTTCCAAGTAATAGCCTGTTGGACCAAGTTGTCAAAAATCAAGCCTGGCCCTGGGAATAGAACTCCCAGGGTCTCATCCAGTTACAATCCTGGTACATGACTCCTGAAAATCCTCACTAGTACTCTGCAGGAATGCATGTGACTGTTGCCTGTTTTTTTTCTTTTTAATACTGTATAGGTATAATGTTTGTTATCTTCAATTGCTCTGGAATCTTCCCTTTGCTGAGGTGTAAAGTGTTGCTAGTGGTGATCTTGGCTCTTTGACTGCCTCCATTTGGTCCTTGGATAAATTTTGCCAAGTTTTGGCTCGTGTCTCTCATTTCCTCTAATTGCTTCTTCACTTTCTTTGTTGCCACTGATGTTGGCTAGTTGTACATAGTCCCTTGTACTTGTAGTAGTACATAGTCCCTTGTACTTGTAGTTGTACATAGTCCCTTGTACTTGTAGTTGTACATAGTCCCTTGTACATGGCATGTGCACATGTGTCTCTTGTGATTGAGGAGGAATATGCTGCATGGATGCAGCAAGATAGTTAACATCACCTGTATTCCTCTTCCTCTCCAGCAATCTGTCCTCTTACAAAGAACATCGCCTTTCGCTCGTATGCATTACAAAAGCCCAAAATTGTTGTACTAGAAAATGGAAGCAGCTCGCAAAAGTGATGTACTGTCCCGTTTTCTGTTTTGGATCCTCTGGTAGGTTAGGACAGGACACTTTAAATTGACCATTTTCCTGATGTTGGAAAACCTTGGGAGGACAGGCTGCTCCATGCTGGCAAGTCTCGTGGTTATTCGTTTCTCTCCATCACTTCCTTTCACCATGCAGCTTAGTGCTCGAGGTAATTTTTCTAAATTCCTCCTAATTTTCAAGTGATTTTGAAATCACTTGACAGCCCTGTGATCCCACAGGCAGGTCTCAGTTACCCCTCTGATCCCACAGGCAGGTCTCAGTTACCCCTCTGATCCCACAGGCAGGTCTCAGTTACCCCTCTGATCCCACAGGCAGGTCTCGGTTACCCCTCTGATCCCACAGGCAGGTTTCAGTTACCCCTCTGATCCCACAGGCAGGTCTCAGTTACCCCTCTGATCCCACAGGCAGGTCTCAGTTACCCCTCTGATCCTATAGGCAGGTCTCAGTTACCCCTCTGATCCCACAGGCAGGTCTCAGTTACCCCTCTGATCCTACAGGCAGGTCTCAGTTACCCCTCTGATCACACAGGCAGGTCTCAGTTACCCCTCTGATCACACAGGCAGGTCTCAGTTACCCCTCTGATCCCACAGGCAGGTCTCAGTTACCCCTCTGATCACACAGGCAGGTCTCAGTTACCCCTCTGATCCTACAGGCAGGTCTCAGTTACCCCTCTGATCACACAGGCAGGTCTCAGTTACCCCTCTGATCACACAGGCAGGTCTCAGTTACCCCTCTGATCACACAGGCAGGTCTCAGTTACCCCTCTGATCCCACAGGCAGGTCTCGGTTACCCGTCTGATCCCACAGGTAAGTTTCAAAGTAAATCCCCCTCCCCCGTCTCTCCCTCTCCCTGTATAGCATGTCAGCCTGGCCAAAGCATTCATGTATTTTTTCTTTGTTATTCCTAGTCTCATACATTTAGTGTGTGTACAGTATTGTAAATGATGATGGCAATTGAGAAATGCAAATGTTTTCCATCTGTCCATTTATTATTAGGCTGCAGGTAAGGAATAGCTTGTGCATGATGTTTTGAGAACACTTACTGGATTATCTTGACACCTTTAACACGTGTGTATAATACAACCCATTCTCCTGTTTTGATAGTAGTTTATGTAACTATGTGCACCATAGTACCAAGGTTGCCATTCTAAGCAATTAGATAGAACTTTGTACTATTCAATCTATAGTGTCAGAAAAAATGAAGCTAAAAAAACTTAAATATTCTTAGGCCTAGTATGGCACACACATGTTCTATATTAGGCCTCAGATATCGTGTAGTTAGGCTAGTTTAGTTTATCTTTGCGACATAAGTAGAAAATAGTTTTCCAGTTTGTCCAAATCGATAGTGCTGATTCCTACTTTTGAATTGCGTTGTTCGTTGGTATATGTGCTATGGTCCTCATCGTTACTATAAATACTACATAAAAAGGAAGATGGGCTGTATAATAATAAAATTTGGCTTCCTATTAAATTAAGATTGAACATTGCCCCTCAAACTATTTTTACAATAAATTAAACATTTGTTAAAATACCCATGAAGCCTTTATTTGGCATATTGACTCCAAAAGAGTTTACAGTAATATATATAGCTTAAATATTAATATAACTGTTTTTCTGTGGAGAGCCCCTTCAGCTCCCCGGAGCTATACTGGGCTGTATACTGTATACTGGGTGTATACTGTATATTAGACTGTGGTAACAGTCAGTCGAAGGAGTTCAAAGCGTACCGGGGACCAGAGCCAGAACCTGGCCCCCCTCAAGAGAGGCATGAGGAGCAATGGCCTAAAGACACCCCCGTGTAATTGGAAGCAGTCTTTGTCTGCTATCTACCAGGTCAGGCACCCAGAAAGGTAGGAATTCCCAAACAAACTACTGCTGGGCAAAAATTGCAAACCGAAAGTCGAACTAGCAAACAGAACTCCCAATTAAAAACAAGGAAAAAAAGAAACACGTCACCACAACCGCCGCGCATCTGTCTGTGCAACCTCCCCCCCCCCCACCTTCCCGGGAGGGGAAAGAGGGGTCCCAGACCTACACGCCAGCAACTCATCTCAGTTCAAGAGGCTGTTGTTTTGATGACCGTCGATTGCTCTGGTCTCCACTCTTTGCGCAGTGCTGCTTAGCGGTGTTGTTGCTCTATGTTGGTGGTGTGTGAGCCAGGAGTAACACAAGAGTACTGGGGCTGCATGCACCTTGGACTACCTTCCCTAGCTGCCCTGTAAGTACTGCCCCTGTGGCTTAGGGTTATCTTCCTTGAGCCGTTCGGGAACTACCTCTGCGTGGTTCTATTGCTGCTCGATGATTGCCCGCCCTTGGGGTTCAGCTGAGGTGGTTCTTCCTTCTTTAGCCCTTGGGTAGGAGGTAGTTTTGTCGCTAGCTGGGGTGCGAGGTACTGTGCAGCTGTTTTATATACGCATAACGACTGGTTCTATTCACCTGGAGACGTTGTGCTTTTGTGGGGGTCTTTTGTTTTGTTTTGATTTGCCTGATGGGGATCTGCCTTGCGTGGTGGTAGGACCACTTGTAGGATTTTGGAGGTCCTCCACTAGGTCCCCGTGCTTCCACACGTCGCAGGGGTTCAGCTTTTAGTTTGTTTGCTTGGTAGCTCTGGGATAACTGGTTAGCAGTACCTCGCCTGGGCTTCCCTTAGCAGTCAGCCTAAGGGTTCTGGAAACCCCCATCGGGGCTCAGTGGTCCGATGGAGGAGACCTCTTGAGTCCCACCTCGCCTTGTGCAAATTTGAAGGTTGCTCTGTCCTCTTGTCTCAGGGTGACACTCACAGTCTGCCTCCGCCATGCTACCTGTTGGGGTCAGTGACACCTTCGACCCGGAGTCCTGCGAGTAGTGTTCTTTGCTCGTACTCCATTCACCCAGTCCACTGAGACTGATATTTGGGCTATTCTGGGCCTCAGTATACTGTATACTCAGTATACTGCCCACCAGACAGCTTTAGTTTTGCATGTGAGGTTTAAGTTGCAGCAATGTGCAAGGTTGGTTGCCTTTCCGGATGCCCTGCAGCTGCCCCGCTTGGATTATACTGGTAGTGAGACTCGGGTGGCTTCAGGGATTGCCCTTTCCAGATCGGCAGTGGAGGCATTCGAGCCTGTTCCTCCTGCCGGAGCTTTTGGGTCGCACCAGCGGGCCCCTCTTCATCCCTGCTTTTCTGGTGGACTCTGTTTTTTCTCCAGAAGCAGAGGGTTTGGAGGACGGCTCGGCCCTGGGTCCCGACGTGGAGGATTCCAGGGCTGGGAAGGGGTTGACTTGGGGGGGGGGGCTTGGGCCCCAATTGACCCTTCTTGGGTGTTGGTACCCTTGGCACAGGGCTTGTTGTTACAGGGGGAGAGGTTTTCCTCTCCGCCTCCCTGTACGATTTTGTTTGACTCCTCCCTGGGTTCGGTTCCGAGTTCCCTCTAGTTCTTCCAGAGGCTTTTGGCTTCCCGTATCCCACCGACGAAGGTGTGGGAGGCCCTTGCAGCTTACCTCCTGCGAGACCCGGATTACACCTCGATAATGAAGCCGTCTTTGGCGTTGGGTGGCCCTTCCTCCTTCGGGAGGTTTGGGGTTGGCGGGGCAGGCCTCTTCTCCTGCACTCTGTTAGGTTATCTCAAAATGGGTTCGCTTGAACGTGGTCGAAATGACCTTGTCCCTCAGGTGGGTTTCCCACCTGTTTCCAGTTCCGAAACTGGACTGCGTGGCCCTCGGGTTCATTCTGGACCTGTCCTGTCTGACCCCATGGGTTTATTGCCCCTTCTTTCAGATGACTACTCTGTCCCAGGTCCATCTTCTGTTGGAGCCAGGCGCTTGGATGGTGTCTGTGGACCTCAAGGATGCTTATTGGCACGTCTTGATTCATTCAGGTTTCAGAAACTGGCTCGGTATTGTTGTGTGGCATCTAGGTTACCACTTTCGTTGCCTTTTATTTGACTTGAATCTGGCACCTCACGTTTACACGCCTTATGGGTCGGGGTGGCCCATCTGCATCTTTTAAATGTGTGGGTGCTGACCTACCTCGACGACTGACTGGTGTGGGCTCCCAGCTGGTTCGTGTCTCTGCTTGCCAGGGATTTGGTTCTTTCCCAGCTCGTCGGGTTCGGGTTCCTGGTGAACTGGAGGTCCCATCAGGTTCCCTCTCAGGTTCGTTCTTGTGTGGGATGCTCGGACTGCTTCCTTTGTCTCTTCCTCCTGAAGTTCTGTTTCGACTGCGGTCCCGCCTTCGTCTGTTTCTAGGAGGCTCCCAGGCCATGTGATGGTTGCTCGAGAGGTTTGTGCGGGAGCCTGAACTTTGCCTTGATGGTCAACCCACCGAGTCTGGTTTGGCTTCATCGGCTGTTCTGGTTCTTTTAGGGACATCCCTTCTGCCTCTCTCGCGATCGTTGGGTTCGGCCTCCGGGGGACCTTGCGTCGGCGGTTTCCTCGCCGGCTTCCTCTTTGGATTTTTTGAGATTTAGTGCCTTGGCGTCTACCCGATCCCTTACTCGATATGTTCACGGACGCATCGTCTCTGGGCAGCGACTTTGTGACCAGTGCTCACCAGGCCGGCTAGAGACGGTGGGCTCTGTCCCTCCGTCGAGCTCACAGCACGGTGTTGGAGTTCGCAGCTGTGTGGAGGTCGCTCGCGGATCGATGATCCGACTCCATTCGGACTGTTCCTCAGTGGTTCATTGCCTGAACAGCAGGGGTTTGATGTGGTCCTTGGCTCTTTGAGGCTGGTCGCTTCGGGTGACTCGTCTGCTGAGTTCTCAGGGTTTGGCTCTCCTGACAGTTCACGTTCAGGGGAGGGTGGGGTGTCCAATGTCCTGGTGGACGGCCTGCCCCGGTTCATTCCCCCTTTCCACGGAATGGATGGTCGATGCAGACTCGTTCAGTTAGCTCTGCCATATTTTCAGGCCCCCAGACGTGGCTCTCTTTGTGTCGGCGTGGTTGAGGCATCTCCCGGTATGCGTGGTGTCCTTCCCCAACTACAAGGCCTTCGGGCAGGACTGGGTGAGGTGGGGTTACTCATACTTCTTTCCCTCGGTTCAGCTGTTGCTCCAGGTCCTGGCTCGCTTGGAGACTTACCAGAGGAGAGTTGCCCTTCTGGCTCCTTGGTGGCCGGCCCAGGCTTGATTTCAGGTGTTGCTTGTTTGGTTTCCAAACTCGAGGGGTCTTCCCCGCGGCTCCGCCTCTTTCAGCAGATTGGTCCAGCCCGGTACAAGGCTGGTTCGTTCTTCTCCTCGAGTCTTCGCGTATGGCGTTTCTGACATATGGTCTCTCATCATTTGTATGGTATGCAGGTGGATTCTTTGTTAGTCTCGCACCTGCGTGCTTCATTTCTGTGGCAGTATGAAGTTCCTGGCGATCCTTCCGGTTTTTACTAGCTCTGTGTAGGTGTACTGCAGTCTCGGATAGGGTTGTCTTAGCCTTCCTTTCGTAGTTTTTCCAGGACCATCATCTTAGGTTGAATACTATTGCCTCATCGTGTGGTGCTGCAGCAGCTTGCATTCCGTATTGATGCTACTTCTGCTCCGTTCCGCAAGCTGTCTCCTGTGTTGTTCCACCTCCGGCCTGCTCATGCACTACCTGAGCTGTCCTCGTCATTGGACCTGCTGCTCTCTTTTCTATCTTCTTTTCGGTTTGTCATGGCCCCTTCGGTTCAGGATTGTTTTTCAAAGGCTCTTTTTTCCTGTTGGCATTGGCCTCTGGGGGGTCAGGTTGGGTTGGGAGCTTCATGTTCTCCTCCAGCGCAGAGATTTGTCTGCTCATTTGGTCCTGGTCGTAGGTTTGTTCATTTGCAGCTGTCTCCTTTTCTGGCATTGAATGGGTCTGCTGCTTTCCGGAGGGGTCCTTGGGTTGTTGATGCTTAGGTGGTTAGGCCGGGGTTGCATCATATGTTGTATTCAGTTGTGACTCGGCTATTATCTGCATGTCATGGTCTCTGTGGCTGTGGACATGCTTTGGATTGCCTGGGTTTCCTTCCTTCCTTCCTGTTCCAGGGTTCGGGTGTCCCAGGTTGTCCACAGGGACCTTCGGTTTTGCCTGTTGTTTTGATTTTGAGTTTAGGGCGCGTGGCATCAGCCTGCCCCTTTTTTCCTTATTTTTGTTGAGGTAACTCGGGGAAGCCGACGGGGCTCCCCCCAGAAAACCAGCATTGAATGTAATGAAACACCATTTTCTGTGTGAGACCCGGAGGCTCCCTGGCACCCCTCCCTCCCTCTGGTTGGCGGTGTTTTTCACGTATTTTGACATCCAGCCTTAGAACTGAAGGGTGGATTGCTGACGCGAGGGTCTAGGGTTCCTCTTTCCCCTCCCGAGGAGGGGGATTGTGCAGACAGCGGTGCGGCAACATGATGACATCATGCATGTTTGCCAATTTTCGTTTGGGGAGTTCTGTCCACTCGTTCGGCTTTTGGTATCAATATTTTCACCAGCATAGGGGTTTGTTTTGGGGTGCCAGACCTGGTCGATGGCAGACATAGAAATGGCAGACATAGTTGCAGACATGGCAGACATAGTTGCTCCCAACCACATGGGGGTTTCTATATAGGCCATTGCTCCTTGTGCCTCTCTGAGGGGGCCAGGTTCTGGCTCGTGGTCCCCGGTAGGCAAGAACTCCATGCACATTGACTGATGCCAGAAAGCTAATATATCCATATCAGCCTGGATAGCTCCAGGGAGCCTTCAGGTCTCGCCCAGAAAATGGAGTTTCATTACATTTGTGAAGAGAAAATGAATGTTAGCGCAGTCTCTCTAGGGCAGATGGAATGCAAGTCACATAAAACAAAGGAAAAAAAAAAGCAAAAAAAATTAAAACTAAGTTGAATCTTCACGTTGAGGTAACTGTAGGATAAGACATATGGGAACAAAAATTTAAAAATACTTTACTTAATAAGAATGACATTATACAAATCACAAAACAAAAAATTATATCCAAGCTTGGCTTGATACAAAGAGTGCAAATCAAACAAGATAAACAAATAATTAAATTTACATTACGTTAATGTGCAAATACTAGAAAATGGTGCAGGAATACTGTGAGCTAAAACTGCATAAATCTGTTACTACACCGAGGTATACCAACAGCTGACACACACAGTTGTTTATGGGGTCTGTTTTTTTTTGTAAGTGCTAGGTTTGTTAATACTTTTGTTCTTATGTTGCAGACGTGCCATTGAGAACATCGACCAGAGTGAATTTGAGGGTTTCGAGTATGTGAACCCCTTGTTGATGAGCATGGAGGACTGCGTGTAGGCGAGAGATCAACTTTTACTTCAGCGGCCGGCCACTTACTCCCTCGCTGTCTTCCCTACCACACTCATTCTCCTCAACTTATTATGCACAGCCACCTCATCCTCCCACCTTTTGTGTGGCCATGCTCATCCTCTTGTGACTGCTCAGTGAAATGTTGCCATGCCTATTCACAGTTCTGTGAATATGATTATCTCTGGCAAACTCATTTTAATGCAGCTAGACTTTTCATTGTGCAGCCAGACTCCTCACCGTGCAGCCCGACTGACTCCTCACCGTGCAGCCCGACTGACTCCTCACCGTGCAGCCCGACTGACTCCTCACCGTGCAGCCCGACTGACTCCTCACCGTGCAGCCCGACTGACTCCTCACCGTGCAGCCCGACTGACTCCTCACCGTGCAGCCCGACTGACTCCTCACCGTGCAGCCCGACTGACTCCTCACCGTGCAGCCCGACTGACTCCTCACCGTGCCGCCCGACTGACTCCTCACCGTGCCGCCCGACTGACTCCTCACCGTGCCGCCCGACTGACTCCTCACCGTGCCGCCCGACTGACTCCTCACCGTGCCGCCCGACTGACTCCTCACCGTGCCGCCCGACTGACTCCTCACCGTGCCGCCCGACTGACTCCTCACCGTGCCGCCCGACTGACTCCTCACCGTGCCGCCCGACTGACTCCTCACCGTGCCGCCCGACTGACTCCTCACCGTGCAGCCCGACTGACTCCTCACCGTGCAGCCCGACTGACTCCTCACCGTGCAGCCCGACTGACTCCTCACCGTGCAGCCCGACTGACTCCTCACCGTGCAGCCCGACTGACTCCTCACCGTGCAGCCCGACTGACTCCTCACCGTGCAGCCCGACTGACTCCTCACCGTGCAGCCCGACTGACTCCTCACCGTGCAGCCCGACTGACTCCTCACCGTGCAGCCCGACTGACTCCTCACCGTGCAGCCCGACTGACTCCTCACCGTGCAGCCCGACTGACTCCTCACCGTGCCGCCAGGGTCTTCCACACTCGCCTGGTCTTGTTGACCCATGAAACATCACCTGACCCACTGACCTACGTGCCCCATCCTGACTGCTCTGGATATGGCAACTGTGATCTCCACACTCGTGAGATGTTAAGTTACTCCCGTAGCGGTATTTGTGTATTGTATTGAGCACGTTGTTTGATAGGGCTCTGTAGGGTGAGTAAAATTGTAATTAAAGTGTAAGGGTTCAGCAAAGTTAGTTGAAGGCATTGTGTTAAGCAAGATGGAGAATGTGAGGTTGAGCACAGGGTAGCTACAGTGACTGCTGGCTGTGTGGAAGGTGTGCACTGGTGCTGTACACGTTGCATCTGCTACCCCTCACTCCCTGGGACTCTGCTCAACTGAGAGCTGTTATTTTATTTGTAATGAGGATATGTTTAATTACTGTTGCCTCCTTAACATAATGTTTGATTCAGACCTACCACCTCTAGGTAATACAACATAATGATAATATATAGTGGGAGGCAGCTTATAGCCTCAACACCAGTCATAGTTTGATTTGTCATATATTTGTGGCTCTATTGAACCTAATAAGGCTCAGACTTAATGTGGCTCTATTGAACCTAATAAGGCTCAGACTTAATGTGGCTCTATTGAACCTAATAAGGCTCAGACTTAATGTGGCTCTATTGAACCTAATAAGGCTCAGACTTAATGTGGCTCTAGTAAACCTAAAATGGCTTTAATAAATATTGTGTGTAAGATTTGACTCAATACTGTGGCTTGAAAAAGTAAACAAGGGCCAAACATTAGGACAGAAAACGGTGTAATGAACCATGCCAGATCCAACGGCACGCTTTCCTCTCAGATGTGTAGGTTTAGGATTCTATTTCATAGAGAGATTATAATCCCATGTAGATGGGACTGGCCCCATCTACATGGAACCACAGAGGTCAAGTAGTTGTAAACACCACTGATTACTGGGTATGTTTCTTGATGTTGCATCCTGAAGGCCTTGTATTGTAAGATAGTGGTTGTGGTTGGTTAATAACTTAACTGGACATAGCCCAAGTGTGTTTTGGGGAGGAAGCATGCAATCATTGTGGCTGTGGCAGCCCTCTGGGTCGATGATGCTATCCGTTGTTCTACGCCTCCTATTCATTATTTAAACAAGATATTTCTTGGTATGACGAGAATCTGGTAGTCGTTTTGAGAAGCCACCTTTAACAAGAAATTTTTTTACATAAAAAGCATGTAAGTTAACTAACTTTTATGCGGCTTTACTATTACTAGCCTAAGGCCATGCTTTATTTATTATGAGCCTCATACTTCCCGTCCTCTGTAAAGTCTGTGATCGGAAGAGTGTGCTGTGACGTTGATGCCTCACGTAATGCAAAAAAATCATATTATCATAAGTAAGGCTTTTATCAACAGGGTATTGTGCCGTTATCAAACCAAATTTGCAGCTTGTTTATGATAAGTGTACCATGATGATTAACACAATGCCTTATTGCTGTGATTAATGTAATTTAATAATCAAATTGTCTGAATGAAGATGAAGGCAATTGTTTACCCCTGGATAATAAATAATGGATGGGAAATGTGGTAGTTGCCTTGGGCAATGAATAGGGTAAGAGGATTGTTGACCCAAAAAATTATTACAGGAGACTGCAGGCTAGGATAGGGCCAGATTCACGAAAGCACTTACGCAATCACTTACGAACGTGTACATCTTTCCTCAATCTTTGACGGCTTTGGTTACATTTATTAAACAGTTTACAAGCATGAAAACTTCCCATTCAACTGTTGTTATTATTATAAACAGCCTCCTGGTGCTTCGGAGCTCATGAACTGTTTAATAATTGGAAACAAAGCCGCCAAAGATTGACAAAAGATGTACAAGTTCGTAAGTGCTTGCGTAACTGCTTTGTGAATCTGGCCCCAGGTGGTTGAGATGGTTCTGGTCACCTCCAGACAGCTTCCAGGCAGTCTGGAGGCGAGCGGGTCACCACTCGGTTTTATTACTACAGGTACTGTCGCAAGCCCAGCCCGTAGCATCTTATATACTCCATGCAAGATGCATGGGGGTATACAATCTTGCCTCCATACTTCTTGCATCTTCCATACATAGCATTTTGCCTCCCATACAACTACTTTGTCTCTCTACTGCATAATACTTCTTGGTCCCACGAGGTTATTTTACTACTTGGCCCAACTACCCCATGCTGCTTCTTGTCTCCTCTTCTGCATAGACTACTACTCTGTATCTTGTGTTTACCTTATGTTGGTTTCAGGGATCACTGGCCTTATCTCTGACCAGGCCTCCTAGTTGTGATCTGGTTCAACCAGTCTATTAGATAAGCATTAGACATATTGCCGGAACAACAGTGGACATCTTCAACCAGGTGGAGGGAAACAACAGGGTATGGGAACCAGGTGGAGGGAAGCAACAGGGTATGGGAACCAGGTGGAGGGAAGCAACAGGGTATGGGAACCAGGTGGAGGGAAGCAACAGGGTATGGGAACCAGGTGGAGGGAAGCAACAGGGTATGGGAACTAGGTGGAGGGAAGTAGCATAACAATGTAAGAGAGGGAAAAGGATTGGCAACAAGGTAAGGGTGTAGAGTGGAACCTCTTGTTAAGTCGCACACTTTAATGAGGATGCTGCCTTATCTCCTCAGCCTGATAACATGAGTTCTTACTGTTTTTCTTCTGTATGGAACTATAGAACAGCTGTGGCTGGTTCATTTTACAAGTTAGATGACCTCTAACCACCTCTAAATTGAGGTGGTTAGATGACTGATGACAGCAAGCAATATGTCACACTGTAATACAACCTAAGCTATGTTCCAAGTGTTTAAGGTGTTTACTGCAGGTGATGGTGGCATGTTTAAAGGACGAGATATATGGTGCATGTGAGGAGAGGGGCTTCCTTCATAACTATGATGATGTTCAGACAGCAGGGAGGCAGTACACAAGTGTGAATGGGCAGCTCATCCACTTAAAATGGAAGGTAATTACGGTAACGATGTGGTCGGGCGCCTGAAAGCTGGGTGGACAGCGCTTCGGATTCGTAGTCCTGAGGTTCCGGGTTCGATCCCCGGTGGAGGCGGAGGCAAATGGGCAAAATGTTTCTTTCACCCCTGATGCCCCTGTTACCTAGCAGTAAATAGGTACCTGGGAATTAGACAGCTGCTACGGGCTACTTCCTGGGGGTGTGTGTAACAAAAAGAAGGCCTGGTCGAGGACCAGGCCGCGGGGATGCTAAGCCCCGAAATCATCTCAAGATAACCTCAAGAAGGTACGAATATGGATGTGATGTACCAATAGAAAGTAGACATTTGTATTATTGAATTTTGACAAATTGGAAAAGATTTTCTATTTGTTGCTAATGAAACCAAACCTAACCATCCTAGGCCTAATGCATGCTATTTGAGGCCTAATATTGTACATGTGCTATAATAGGCCTAGGAATATTTAAGTTTGGTTTTTAGCTTTATTTTTATGGACTATAAAATGAATAGTACTGTACCAAATTCTTCTTTCTATTTGTCCATCACGTCGATATTTGTACAATCGTCCAAAGTTACAAAAAGTACCATCTTATTAAGAGGATTGGTTGCAACAGATGACTAATTATTAGTGGCTGCCTTATCTCTGCCTGTTGCTCTGTGAAAATCTATGATCTATGAAAACACTAGACATTAAAATGCACAGGTAGAAAATAGTTACGCAGGAGAACAAGACACATGTAGACGAAGTATCGCCTTGATAAGCACTAGATCTGGTAAATTAATTACTTATCGAAGGGTTGAACAGTACTATATGTAATACTACATATGTGGATTAGGCAGTTTTGTACAGTACTCTATATGCAAGAGCATTGTTGGAAAGAAGTGTACAATACCAATAACAGAAGTTTTTTTTTTTTTTTTTTGTATATTTGTAATTATTTGACTTGTGGCTACATTTTATACCGAGCATCAGTGGGTGATGAGCGTCTACAAGCATCAGTACTGCAATTACTTGAGGGAAATTACTAGCTAAAGTGTGTATTGTCAAGTGGTCAAGTGTTTTGTGTATGTCAAGTGGTCAAGTGTTTGTCAAATCTTGCAAAGTGTAGTGTTTTGAGCATTACACATCGTGCTCACATTTTATTCATGTTTTACCTCATCATCTTATCTTGTTTTTGCTCTTAATCATCATCTTATTTAAGAAAGTTCATATTATACATTTTTCACCAGTTTTAATTAGTTTTTATTACAGTACTTTTATCATAATTATATTTTGAGTTAACGGAAAAATTGAGTTCTGAGAGCCTTCATGCTAGCCACATGTTCTTCGTATCTAAATATCTCGGCAGCTTGTTGCGTTATATTAGCCAGTCAGTAATCACACTTTGTATTACCTTATGTTTTAGCTTCCCCTTTTCCATGTGTGCGAAGAATTCAGTCTAATGTTTATTATATAAATGGTTATAATACATTTTGTTAAATATTTGTTAGTTCTCCTCACCCCATTTCCTTTCAAATTCACAACTTCCTTATATTAATGTACATTGTACAATTAAAAAAAAATTAAGCTACCATGCCTTTAGATTGTTATTTTTTAGCATTCGCCAAAATCCATAATGAAAATAAGCAAAATTGTTTTCCCCCATTTATATCAGTGCCAATCTAATCTCAGATACCTTGTACAATCCAGTGACTATTTTTACAATTCTGTGAACATTTTCCCCAATATGTCACATACATGGTAGGTGAAAATATTTTGAACTCTATGTGGAGTACCAGTGTTTTCACAATGCACCTATTCAGAATATAAAATACATACAGTGCTATTGAGTGTTATCCTTCCTTCTGTAACAAAACAAAGTTGGGGAAAAAGTGTCTTGCTCAGTTATGTATTGGGCACGCACGATTAACTCGTGGAAACTTAATGGAACAGAAACCTACACCTAGGGAGGGGGCCTCGTAGCCTGGTGGATAGCGCGCAGGACTCGTAATTCTGTGGCGCGGGTTCGATTCCCGCACGAGGCAGAAACAAATGGGCAAAGTTTCTTTCACCCTGAATGCCCCTGTTACCTAGCAGTAAATAGGTACCTGGGAGTTAGTCAGTTGTCACGGGCTGCTTCCTGGGGGTGGAGGCCTGGTCGAGGACCGGGCCGCGGGGACACTAAAGCCCCGAAATCATCTCAAGATAACCTCAAGATTGCTGTGGGAACTCATTGTCGCACTTTATCCCCTTCCTCCTCATAGAATGTCCTGATTAACAGAACAATCAGAATATTTGCTTTGCTGCTGCTCAAGTCATGTGTGTGTCTTGATACAACCCTTGTTGAATCCAACTCCTTCGGCATCACTCATCTTGTGTCTTTTTGCTCTCATTTTAGCATCCTGGATGATATCTAGGAAGTTTAAGAGTATTCTGTAACACAGGGTTTGTTACGTGGCCTTCCGGGTTTGGCTTTTTCGATACAGTGCCGTATGTACTTATTTCTGGGTGCACCAGCGTAGTCTTATTTATGACCTGCATTATGTTAGATTATGTAATGTTCCCTTTTCTGTTTTGGAACCTTTGACAGTTAATCAAAATTGAAATTGAAATAAGTTTATTGAGGTAAAATACACACAAAGGGATGAGGTAGCTCAAGCTATTCGCACCCCTTTCAGTACATTGTGTTAATACATACATATACACACAAATCACAAACAATAAACATATTACCAAACATTCTGAAAGATAAACATCTACATTTCCTAAGTTAATCAAAAGATTCTGGTGTTTGAATAATGCAAAATCTGAATTGTTTTGATGCAGTAGATCCCAGAATACAAGATTGCAGGGTAAGACACTGGGTTATGTTTAAATGAAAAAGAATGACTGTAGGTTTACTGCTGTGTAATTATTGATTCTTTAAAGCATAACATAATTTATTCTATAATTTTGCATTAATTTCTTTCCCTGGAAACACAAACCGAAACTGTCTCTATTTTCCGCTTGTTACAACTTGTAGTAAAGTTGTTACATCTTGCCTTAATGTGTTTATGATGTATTAGAACGTTGTTACAACTTGCTATATTGGTTGTTATAACTGGTTAGGAGGTGTTAAAACTTGTTCGAACGTTGTACCAACGTCGTAGTTTCGGTGTGTGTTTGGTGGGTTTTAGACTAACTATACATTTCTTTGAATAATAACTGTTAAAAACACAGTCGTTTCCACTTCACATGAGGAGGAACAGACGACCAGTGAAGAGATATTTAATGCCTAAATAATACTGAGTACCAAATGCTAGAGATATTTTGCAGTAATTTGTACCCATTGCCTTCTTTCTCCTTTAACCCTTTGACTGCACCAAGTGATAGTAGCCAATTTATCCCCCTATAAAATGACCTAGAATGGGAAAAGTGATCAGAGACATGTTTGAAATCGTGTAATGTTTGGCTAGGTCGTTTGGTCTTGAGACTCGGACGGCTGGACTTGGTAAATACAACCAGTGGCAGACAACAGACTCAAATATCACTTCATGCAGTAGCACCAAAAATGTACTTTTAGCTGCAATTTGCAACTAAAATAAAATTTGCAACATGATATTCCTTGATAAATATGCTTATTTGTTGTATTTATGATGATGATCTATACATTTGGAACGTGTATGGCCTAATACCGAGTTACTTTATTTTTTTATTATATGTAATTACAACTACGATTAAAATTTTAATTTCCCTTTTTTTATATTTCATGTTTTATAATCAATTTGCATGGTTGCTATGGAAAGAGCACATCGTGTTTTTATTTGAAATAAAATAGAGAAAATAAAAAAAGAATGTGTCCCCCCCCCCACCCCACTCATCCAAAATCTAATGTTTAAGATTATTGGTTATATTTATAATGATAATATGCATCTTGGCAAAACACACTCCTTGATTTTAGGTAATTGGAACATATTATCTATTTGAAAATAAAAGCTAACAAAAGAGGGAGGGAGGGAGGTAATTTCAGGGGACAGTGCCAATCCATTACGACTATATAGAACTTGGAAGGCGTCAGGATAAGGATTTGGGATGGGCCGGGGGGGGGGGGGGGGCAGGAATGGTGCCCAACCACTTGCGGACAGTCGGGGATTGAACGCCGACCTGCATGAAGCGAGACCGTCGCTCTACCGTCCACCCCAAGTGGTTGGGCAAGTACAAAAGGGGGTTGGGGTAGTTTTTAACCATTTTGTTTATGGCTGCCTTTCCACCTTTGGTAAGAAAAAGGCTGAAAAAAAGTGTCACCACCAAAGGGTTAGATATAGCCCTGGTTATACTTATAACCTGGTGTAAGTTAAGTAGTACTCCAAATGTTCATCTTTTATAGTAACTATTATTAAGTGAAATTGTTTCACATGGAATCATTTTTTTATACATTAAAGTTTTCTCATTACTGCCATGGGCTATTTTTATACAATAAATCCCACAGATAAAAATAGAAAGCCATTCAACAAATGTACATACATTGTTTTAATTCAATATTGGGAGTTATCTTGACTTTCTATTGAATCTTTCTAGATCAAAACATTGTTAGTTTTAACTATTTTTCATCTATATGTGCACACTTAAACTATCTTATATATGTTACATTGAGGTTATCAAAGTGCACGTATAGACCTTGTGCATTGTGTGTTAACGGCCATTATATATATATATATATATGTGATATGTTAGTGTAACGACTTGCTCTCAACATAGATGCATGACCATTATTTTGAGTAAGTATTAGAATAGCCATCTCATGCATCTGTTACAGGTCTTTGGACATGTTATGTTAAAATGATTTCTTATAATTGTGAATAAACACAGTAGAACCTCTATATTCGTCAGCCCCTATATTTGTCAGGTTTAATATTAGTCAGCCCTATATTTGTCAGGTTCGATATTTGTCAGCCCTATATTTGTCAGGTTCAATATTCGTCAGCCCTATATCTGATATGTGACGAATATCAGGTTCGATATTCGTCACATTTACTCGACAAAAATGCTGCTTTTAACACCTACTGCTGACATTGAGGAAATGGTGTCCAATTTGGTCAAAGCATTGCTATAGTTAATCAAAACATAAATGCATTTGATAATAATGTGATTGGCTACGTCAGGAAAGTTTTAAAAAACAGATAGAAACAGACAACATTGGACAAGTTCTTTGCTAAATCAAGTGCCTGTGAATCATTGGCAAAGGGAGTAAAACTATAATGGTCACCAGAATTGGGGTTACCTGATGTTTTAATGGAAGGTGACTCCCCTCCTAAACAATAATTCCTTTCCTCCTCGTCATCTTCTACCATCATTTCTCCTTAGTACAGAAAAGGTAAAGTTTTTACTAAATTTTTATTTACCTGGTACTTTATTATTTTTGGGGCTGGGAATGGATTAATTGAGTTTCAGTTGTTTCTTATGGAAATTTTGTTTCCATACTTGTCAGGCCCTCAGGAATGGATTAATGACGCATATAGAGGTTCCACTGTACTAGAGGCTTCTGTGAAGTTTCTTACGACAAAGTTTACTGATAAGGTCAGTTTGTCTGCCATGGTGACCATTCCAACAACATTCCAGGGTGTCATGGGTGCCTAGGAACTTTCCAGTTAAATGAATAGCCACATTCCTATTATAAATAAGGATACACATTTACAGGTTCCAAAGGGCTTTAGGAAATCATATTGTAATTAATCTTCATAATGGGTTCTGCCACACTTTGAAGATATGCTGATGTAACAATTAAAACAAGTTGAGCAATTTTAGATTTTCTATATCATGTTACTTTGTACATTAAGTGAAGTTACAAGTGCATGGTTCTTGAGCATTTTAGTTACCATTCAGTTACATATGGCTTCGTGTTTCTAATACCCTTCAGCAACCTAGGTACGGCTGTTAAGCTAAAGACTGACATGTTGGCTTTGCATTCCTAGGATTGAAGCATGTGCTGTATGCTTGTCTTTAAAGCAAGAAACAGGGTAAGTATATATAAAAATATTAAATGCAAATAATATTGTTATTTCTGTGTATGAGAATGAATACTAAAACCACAAGCTGGTTACATAATTATGCTTTCAAAAAAGTAAACCAACACTTGAAGAAAACTATTCTCACGAAGCAGCGCTTCCATAAACAATCACGGCCAATCTGATCTACTCTAGTGTTACTTGATTGATTTGTAATTTAATTTTCATTATACATGTATTTTTCTAGTACTGTACCCCTAAATAATCGGACAATAAAATCATTGGCAATATAACACCTCCCGAACTAGAGAGAATTACGATCCCTGGGGATAACACGTACTGTACAGGTTTATAGTAAAGAGATGTTTTTTCTATGATTATTGGTAGCTTGTCTTTTTAATGATTAGTTTATATATCTTGTATGTACACTTAAAATTGTTTATAGTTTTAAAAAACCATCCAGGTTTTCTTAGCTTAGAATTTTCAGTGTCATTTCCTAGTCCTTGTGTTAATTATATTTTGTCACTGTACATTGATAACAGATTTCAACAGCCATCAGTAATCTTGAACTCCATATGTTCAAAAGTTAGTCAATGGGGTATAGGATTTGTTCTTTTCCTTTAGCGGGTAATTTAGAAAAACAGAACTGCATATAGTCATTGGTTTTATTTGATTTTCTAATCTAGTACTGTAGTCATAATTTTACTTGTTATTCTGACTTCAGTTCTCCTCCATTTATGTTTTTTAGTAGGAATATTTTTGTTTTGTTTGCTTTTAACTTTGAAATATTTTATATAGCGGTATTTATTTTTGTAATGTGTGACTTCCACTTTTGTTTTGTAATTGGTCTTTTAATTTTGTTAGGGGATGTTCATTGCTTGCTTGCAAATTCCTGTTCATTGATTTGAATAGATTGTGAACATCTTTTGCAAAAGTTTTAATATTACAGGTTGATTTCTCTTCAATTTCTTAATTAAAATTAATAATCGCCCGCACATACCTGTACTGCAGTGGATTCCTACTTGATGGGAACAATTGGCTGTGATGCTCCACGGTGCATCTTATTTGATGATGTCATCTTATTTGATGATGTCATCTTATTTGATGATGTCATCTTATTTGATGATGTCATCTTATTTGATGATGTCATCTTATTTGATGATGTCATCTTATTTGATGATGTCATCTTATTTGATGATGTCATCTTATTTGATGATGTCATCTTATTTGATGATGTCATCTTATTTGATGATGTCATCTTATTTGATGATGTCATCTTATTTGATGATGTCATCTTATTTGATGATGTCATCTTATTTGATGATGTCATCTTATTTGATGATGTATCTAATCTTACTCTTCTTTTGGCCAATTTTTTCCATTGATGAAAATTATGGAACATACATTTTGGTGTATATTGCTGCTGTACTTGGATGATAAAATCACTTTGAAAAACAAATCTCAACTATTATTATTTACATTTTTTCAACACTGCAAATTCAGATTAGCTAAATTACCTGGGTAACCAATGCCTTGCATCCAGTAACTTAATTTTATCAGTATCTTGATGCCTCCAAATTTCAGTTGGACTGGGTTCCCTTGGAGCAGGAATCTACTCTGCTGTATTTTGTAATGTTTATTTTCAACCTCTAGTGGCTGCTTCTATTTTGTCATTTTTTTAATGATTATTAGGGAATTTTTATTTAATTTTCAGCAATTGCTAATTGTAAGTTGTAAACTACATTCAAATGGTCTTTCCTCTCCTTATATTTTCCTTAATATTTGTACATAAATTATTAGTGATTATAGTCATCTTAGTAGTGCAAGTATAATCAGTGGTGCTGAAGTGCCACTATATTCTTTTATTTGAAAGCAAATAATTGGCAAGCACATGCTGTATTCAGTTACAAGTGTGAACAGTTGGATTCTTATGTGCACTCTAAAATGTTTCTCTGTAATACAATAATAAGGAACTACAGGTTTTAATGTACCCATTTATGGGTTCTCACTTGTCGTGGTGAGGGGGTTCATGTATAACGCCCTCAAGCTGGTGTGAGAGGCTTCAGCCCCATTGCCTGCCCATCTTGGCAACATTTCGTGTTTAGGCTTCCTGTTAGGGTTATTGGACCCCCTGCAGAAGTTACCGGCTGTGACGGGCTGCTCTTGGCATCTGTTTTCGGGTGTTTGGGTTGGTGCACAAGGAAAAAAGAGCTTTGCGCCAGCATTGGAGAATGTTTGATGCAGGGCCTGTTGAAAAGGGGGAGCACTGCTTATTCCATTGGCTTGTGCTCGGTCTCCCTCACTGGCCTAGTAGGTTGCATTCCATGCTTCTGGGATGCAACCTTTTTAAAATCACTGTTATATGGTAATCAAAATCTATACTCGCTCTCTTGACTTTTAGTGGTTGACCAAGCCCTCGAGTCTGGTAGGTTTTACCTGCAGGCTGCACTACTGCTGCTATGCTGGGCCCTGACTTTGCTCTTATCTGTGGTTACCCCCTCTGATTCTCTCCTTGCCTTTACCACTTCCATGACAGGAACCTCTCCCACATCCAGTGTGGGGACTGACTGACTTTGTGGTGCATTGCTTTCTTGTCTATTACAAGACCTTATGCAGCCCCACTGCTGGGTGAGTGCAGAGTTGTACTCACACTTGAGCCCCTCCCTATTTCATAACATACTCCTACATTCCATGATTTGTCTGGTCTTCTGGGGAACACTTTTTTTCTCATTCTGATGAAGCTACCATTGCTGATGAATTTTATGTACATTATCACCTTGTTAAATCAGCTGATTCAAATGGTAACTTTCATTCCAACCGATCTGGCATGCACATTATTGAAGCTCCTTCCAGAAATGTGGTTGATTGCCTAGCTGCCCTCTTATGCATTGATGAGGTCCCTTTTTAGAACTTAAGAATGGGCATTTTGATGTTAGCGTTGATTGGCACTTATTTTCCTGCTCCATATTGCAATATGGGATAGGTTCCTTTGTGATTGCCACAATGACATCAAAGCCATCCTAATACTGTACTCCAGGGGCTTTTTGTTCTCCAGGTTAATTTATTTATGCAACTCCTTGTGGTCAACATTCTAAACCCCTTCCTATTGTTAAGATCACTTTTGACAATGCCTTGGTCATTCTTGTGGTGCTGTGTGGGGAAAACATTTCTTCTGTATGTCTCTGCAATAAGAGTTGGAAATATGAGGCAAGATGCTATGTCCAGCATCTTGGTCTCTTCTCTCGTATGCCCTATTCTTGTGCGGTGTTGTCATGACCATTTGACCCACCCACCTTCCCGTCGTTGGTTCTGGAGCTGTTTCAAAGTTCTGAATCTTAAAACCTCTGCCAGCGCACCTTCGCGTGCCCTTCTGCAGTCTAAAGCCGGTTTTGCCCAGCTTTAAACTGTAGAATTTCTCCATTCCATGATCATGACCTTCTGTCTTTCCCTGGTTTGCCCTACTTGCTTCTCAACATCCTGCTCTTCCTGTAGCTGATGTGAGCCCTACTAGTCCTCAGCCTTATTCCCCACCTCGGTCCTTCCAGAAAATGACCATTGAGACCAATGTCCAACCCCCTATCATTCCTCTCTGCCTGAGACTGTAGCAGCAGTTGCCTGAGACTAGCAGCAGTCACACCTCGACTCATCATCATCTCGATGTTCTGCATCTTACTAGGTTGTGCCTCGGCAAAGGTGCCTTTCATTACTCCCTTATCCAGAGTTTGTCACAATCGGTACTGCCTTCATCGCTTTGATGTCAACACCACCACCCACCCCATTCCTGCTTGTGCTGTATTTTTCTGCCCAATTATTCTTACCCCTCTTCTTTCCTGTTTACAAGATTCTCTCGATACACATCGGCAGTGTTTCCTCTCATATTGTTCCTACGTTGCCCCCTATCTGGGATACCTTGTGAAGCTTTGCAAGGCACTGACCAAAAGGGTGAAGGCTTATAACCCTCTTCCTATTATGAAATGCCTCTTCCTTTAACATTGTCCTGCCATTCATGCTTTATTACTTGGTTCACAGACGGGTCGAAGTCTGCCATTGATGTTAACTACTGCATAGTTTTCTCTGGGCAAACTTATTTAAAATTGCTGTCTTCCTGAGACTAATATTTTATGAGGGAGCTTTGTGATTTTCTATACTCTACACATGAACTAAACTGAGCAATGCCAGCTGTTTTATATTTGCCAACTTTTTGTTATTGTGGTTGACTCTTGCAGTGCCCTTATGGCTCTAATCTTTTAACCCTTCCCTCCTGTAGTGATTGAAATCCAATACTGGATGTTTCTTGTCTTTAGCCAATTTAAGACTAAGTCAAATGTTGCTGGTCCCAGCCATATTGATGTTACCTTGAATGAACTAGTGGACGTTGCTGCTGAGGAGGTCATTTCTGTGTCCCATCTCCCATATGGGGATTCCTTGTTCAGATTTCTGCCCAATCAGTCTTACTGCAGTCTGCAGCCGTTTGGCATTACAGATAAATCACATACTCTTAAATGTATTACAATGGCCTTTCTCCTACTGTTGTAATAGGTGGAAAATGGCTCTGACTATGTTGTGCATTGACCACATGTACTTAACCCTGCTTCTTATTGTTTGAACTGCGTTACCCTGCCTGCACATGCACCTCCTAAAAGAATGTCCTAATTTCAGCCCATCCTTCTGTTTTAATAGTACTTATAGTAATGAGGAGGACCATAGTATATATACCGACATAAAACGAAATTAGAAAGTAAAAATCTGAACTACTGTATTGAGTTGGACAAACCG
This sequence comes from Procambarus clarkii, assembly GCF_040958095.1. NCBI lineage: Eukaryota > Metazoa > Arthropoda > Malacostraca > Decapoda > Cambaridae > Procambarus > Procambarus clarkii. The sequence continues at coordinate 16,832,536 of NC_091239.1, read as the reverse complement.
GGAAACTATTTTTTACTTGTGTTTTGACAAACTAAACTAAACATAACCTCCCTAGGCCAAATACACAATATTTGAGGCCTAATATAGTATACATATATGTGCTATACTAGGCCTAGGAATATTTAAGTTTGTATTTTTACTTCGTATATTTTAAATGGAGTCCTTACTAGTCGGACTATTGACGTTCGTCACAATAGGTACTATCTAAATGGGAGGATGGGTTGCCTAATTTACGGGATGATAGTAAGTTTTGCTTTCCCAATATCCCTAGATAAGATTCCTTGGTGAATTTGATGCTTTTAACTGTGTTCATCCTATGTCTTTTTGCTTTTGTATTGGCATGCCATGTGATATTTAGGACCTTTTTACTATCCTGTGACATATCGTGCTAAATAGTCTTCCCAGCTTGGTGCCTTCTTTTGATAATTAAAGTACAGTACTTGGTTTTAATGCACTAGTAGGTTTTGCAGTTTTCAGAAGGGAAGAATGGCCTTGCAGGTGGGGTTTGAAGAGTCAGCTTTAAGGCCTTGTTTTTAAAACATTTTAATGGTAAATATATTTTGTTGTATTATGAACAAATCATTTGAGTTGGATAAATTACCCCATTTGAGTTGGATATAGATTACCCCATTTGAGTTGGATATAGATTACATTGTATGTATTGAGTTAAGAATTATGCATTGGATATAAAGTTGAAATTTGGTATATAGTATATACTATTGTATATAATTTAAAAATGTGAATCCAAATGCACAGTAGGTAAGAGATGCACTGTAGTATTCCCCTCTATAAATTGGGCACTGGTAGAGAATATGATTATACAGTACAGTATTTTGTTAAATGCATGATGCCTAGATTGACACTGGTAGGGTTTTAAATTATACCTTGAGAGGGTTTCGGGAGCTCTGTTCCCCCCCCCCCCCGAGCCCAGCCTGTGGCCAGGCTCGATGTTTAATGTCTTGGCATATGCAGTTTCCTGATGAAAAGGAAATGCAAACGAGTCTCTGCAAGGGTTCTGTAGCTTCCCCACCTGTAACACAAACATTCTGAAGGAATATATTGGTACAGTATTTTGATAAATGTAATAAGACTAGTTTTGACCTACAGATGTTTCCTATATAAAACATTTACTAATAAAATTATTCTACACATTTGTTTTATTAACAAACAGTAAGAAATTTGAACGCTGTATAGTAAGGATAAAAATAAAATTTTCTTTGGACACAATTTTATTTTAGTGCCACCTATTGAGTATAACAAATAATTTCATTTTTTTTTTTTTTTTTGAGTTTGTCACATCTGCGGAACTGACTGGGTTGTGTTCTCACTGGGAGTGTGCCGCAGTGTGCCCACCTGGCTGGTGGCAACTGCACTGGGCGGCGGTAGTGGTAGGAAGGCATGCAGGGCTCTGAGCCGGACGGTCATCATATGCCGTGAACATCACATGTCCACTGCACTACCCTCCCACACACTTGTTACATGGCTGACTCACCTCATACTCTGCCCACCTGTCACCCTTCATAATGGCACTCGGGAAGGAGTGATGTTGATGAGTGGCTGATAGGCAGCCTACAATGGCAGCTACAACACAACGGCCCATGACGGTGAGTGGTCCACATTCGTCACTGAACGAACCTTTTGCTATAATGAATATGACAAGGACTGCTGGCTGGGTTAGTACTGCGTGAGCAACCATTTGTAGCACACGTGCCTCTGGCTCTCAAACACCTGTCCCACACGGTGTTGAAAGACTGCGCTCAGTCGGTGAAATTCAGGCCCTATTGTTTGAAGAACATAAGGGTCATAACATTGGTGAAGCTAGGCGCAATAAGGGCTTAACACAATGGTCAAGTTCAAGTTCAAGTTCAAGTATGTTTATTGAGATAAGCAATAAATACATCTCAAAGGGATAGAGTAGCTTAGGCTATTTCTACCCCCCTCTACTTCAAGTCCCTCAAGGGGCGCACAAATTCAGTGAGTACAAATAGACATATAACAGTACAAGAATCCCATTTAACATTGCATACAGCAAGTACAGCATATAATTGTTACATTCTTGGGGCAAAATTCTTGTAGCTCCTAAGTATACTGTCTATTATACCATTATCACACATCCAAACAATTTGATGTGGTACACTATTTATTTCCTTATTTCTATATTTTTCAATAAGGTGACACTCTAATACATAATGTTCTAAGGTGTGGGCGTACGGCATACTACATAATTTACACTCCTTATCTTTTTCACTGACATCAACACCGTATTGCCAGATATATTTATATCCTAATCGTAATCTCATGTAAATTGAATCCTTCCAAGTAGACTTTCCTTTACCATAAGTGAAGGACGAATTTGTATTTATTATTGAATAATTCTTAAGTGTGTTACTACTGTCCACCATTGCCATTCTCTTTATCATTTCTTCACCCTCCTGAATCACCTTAAGTCTAGTTTTTATTTGTTTCAAGGTTAACTGACATACAACATCAACAAGAGTTTTTTCAGTGGCTCTCTTCGCTATGTCATCAACTACCTCATTCAACAGTATTCCCACATGTGAAGGGATCCACATGAATCTTACTTTATACCCAGTTTTTTCAAGTCTCTTAACATTCTCTCTACACTCTATCACAATATTCTGGTATACTGGGCGTCTGCTATTTAAAGACTAACGCTCCTCTGCTGTCAATAAAGAAGCAAGCATTTTTACCACATTTGACTACTTCCTGTAATCCTGCTAATACACCTTGGAGTTCAGCCTGCGTGGAAGAGACATTGTCAGTTAAGCGGCGTCCAATAACAGTATCTACAGTGCCGATGTCAGTGTACTCCCTGATCAAGTCGCCACATCCTGCCTTCCCATCCCTAGCTACTGACCCATCACAATATACATGTAGAATGTTTTCCGTAGGCAGTTTTCTAATTATACAATCATATGTTGCCCTCAGCTCTCCTATTTCATACATACTTTTTTTCTTATGCAAGGGAGTAATTACTACATCTACATTACAATCCTCCCATGGTGGTGTAAATTTTCTCTTGGGCACAGCAACACACTCTGTAATAACATCATACTTTATAACATTATGACATAATTTATTCATATATACTCTCTTCTTCATCATACACTGTTCACTACTTCCCACCTTTTGAACCGAGAGGATTAATTCATTAGCTCCCCCACCTCTCATTAATCTAATGGCAGAGGCTACATTTATCTCTGAAATTCTATCCCCAATACTCTGCAGATTCAACTCCATCCTCATTATTTCAATCATAGCATTTCTTGGGCATCCTAAGATAATTCTCATTGCTTCATTTTGTACCTTCTCCAACTTGCCCATCCTACCTTTACCAAAACAAGAAATGACAGGTGCAGCATAATCAATAAGAGATCTTACAGTACTCAAGTATAACATTCGTAGCACAGGGACTCCTACTCCCTTTCCACAGCATGCCAAAGCCTTCAGAGGTTGTAATCTCTTCCGACATTGACCCAACAGTCTGTTCATCTCAGCTTCCAAACTCTCATGGGTATATCCAACATATATGCCTAAATATTTATATATATTAACTCTCTCTATATTTTTATCGTTTATTTTCAAAACAATGGGGCTCCGACTTCTACATTCAAACTTAGTTTTGTTTTCATTAACCACCAATCCCATATGGTGACACAGGTTTCCGAAATTGTCCAACACTGTTTGAACCTTTGAAATATCAATTATCAATATTTATTTATATTGATTTATTATATTATTTACAATTATCAATATATATCAATATTTCAATTAGTATTAAGTTCTAGATATTAATGTTTTTCTTGCCCGAAACGCATTGCGTAATAGTGGCTTTAGGCATTGTATGTACTAGCTCTATCTATATCAGATTCAGATTCAGATTCAGATGTTTATTCAGGTAAGGTATATACATACAAGTGATGTTACATTAATGGATTGATATATAGATAGAGCTAGTACATACAATGCCTAAAGCCACTATTACGCAATGCGTTTCGGGCAAGAAAAACATTAATATCTAGAACTTAATACTAATTGAGCATAAGGAATAAAAGATGTTGAGAACAAATACAAATAAAGATAAAAAAAAGGGGGAAGATGACTGAAAAAGCAGCACAAATACAATAGGTTGACAAACAGTGTTGATTAAAAAAAAAAGAAAAAAAAGAATATAACAGACATGGGTAGACAATAGAGGAGTGAGGTAGATTACAGGGAATTTATTAGGTAGTGTTTAGTTTTTATCTTAAACTGGTTGAGAGAGGTACAGTCTTTAATATGGTTGGGAAGGTCATTCCACATTCTGGGCCCCTTGATTTGCAGAGCATTTCTAGTTTGATTAAGACGTACTCTAGGAATATCAAAACTGTATTTATTTCTGGTGTGGTGCTCATGGGTTCTGTTACAACCTTCTATGAAGCTTTTAAGATCAGGATTGGCATTATAGTTTAGCGTTTTATATATGTATAATACACATGAGAGAATGTGTAGTGACTTAATATCTAACATATTAAGAGATTTGAGTAGGGGTACCGAGTGATGTCTGGGGCCAGAGTTGGATATTGTTCTAATAGCGGCTTTGTGTTGGGTAATTAGAGGACGTAAGTGATTTTGGGTAGTAGAACCCCAAGCACAAATACCATAGTTGAGATAAGGATAGATAAGGGAGTAATAGAGAGTCACCAGAGCAGGGCGTGGTACATAATATCTGATCTTAGAAAGAATGCCCACAGTTTTTGAAACTGATATATCAATCCATTAATGTAACATCACTTGTATGTATATACCTTACCTGAATAAACATCTGAATCTGAATCTGAATCTGAATATCTTTGCCCTGAAACAAAATATCATCGGCATATATGATCGGAGTTACCCCATTTGAGTATCTCTCAGATGCTATCTTATTCATTAGTACATTAAACAGGGTGGGACTCAACACTCCTCCCTGAGGTGTGCCGAGTTCAAAAGACCTCACACCTGACATACAACCTTGATACCACACCTGAGCCTTCCTTTCGTAAAGATAATCCCCTATCCAGCGCAATAATTTCCCTTTAACACCAAGACTAGCTAATTCTTATAAAATAACCTCTTTGTTGGCTTTATCAAAAGCTCCTTGTAAATCAATGAAAAGTCTATAATAATCATTTTCATTAGCTAGACATTTAATAATACAATCAGAGGTACTTTTTCCTTTGAGGAACCCGAACAAATTACTAGACAGCTGATCACCTATTATATATAAAAGTCTATTTAAAATGATCCTCTCCATCATTTTACAAAAACACGAGGTTAAAGACACAGGTCTATATTCTCCATTGGCTTTAGGGATAGGGATGATCATAGCTTTTTTCCATTTACTGGGAATACTGCCCTCTTTATAACTAATATTAAAGAGGTCTAAAAGTGGGCTTTTTGTCATAGTGGCAAGTTCATTAAGTATTTCATAAGTTACTCCATCCTCCCCAGGTGCGGTAGATTTCCCAACTTTAATCGCCATTATTAGTTCTTCTCTGGTAATACCTGTGCAAGTGACATCACCACTGTTACCTGCTATAAGTATAAAATCCTTTCTTAGATCTTTCCAAGAATCTAATGACTCTCTCGTTACAGCAGGTAATGAACTAAGTTTGGCAGCTTCCGCCCATTTATTTACGAGCCCATTTGCAATTCCTTGCGGGTCTGGATGTGCAACAAAATTGTGTTTTTTACCCCTTATTTTATTTACGTCTTGCCAGATTTCCTTCAAGTTTCTGTTACTCCCAACTTTCTCTGCAAATTCCTGCCAATACTTGCTCCTAATTTCCTTTCTCTTCTCCCCACACAGCCTAGCAACTGCCAGTAAAGCATTCTTCCCTTCCTCAGTCCTACCATTCCTATTCCAATCCCTGTGAGCTCTCCTCATTGTTAATGTCCACCCCTTAAGCATCTTGTCATGTGTATAATTTTCTTTTCTGGGGGGATGCCTTTTTATACTAGATGGTTTCCGGTTCAATGCTGCATTAAATACATCTACCTCCTTAATTAAATCTTCATAAAATGCTTCTGCCGAAACCGGCTTATAAGTATCATACCAAGACTTAATATGGCCAACAAGACCCCTTAATTCTCCCTCATTAAACTTTAACCTTTTCCTCTGAAGGCAGGCATGCTTTTTATCTAGTTTAAGCTGTATTTGTAATGCAAAATGATCACTTAGCATTTCATCCACAGTAAGACAATTCCCCTCTATGCCCTCAGCATTTATTAAACAAGCATAATCTAATCTCCCTCCCCTCAAATGAGTAGGAGAGGGCTCGCCCAGCAGTTGAACATCTTCATGTTCCTGCAAAAACTGGTACCATCTGCAACCATTCCTATTTGCTTTACCCCTTGATCCTAAAGCTGGATGTCTGGCATTAAAATTCCCTACCACAAGTGTATCTTCAGAAAAGAAGGAATCTGGCAAGTATCGTAAATCAAGGGAGCTATCAGAGATGTATAGATTAATGAAATTTAACTCTCGGTCCTTTAATTGTATCCGCAAGCTAATACTTTCAATACCTCTATATCTCTGAGGGATTCCAGTTATCTCGGCAGGTATGGTACTTTTGACATAACATGAGACCCCCCTAGTTCCTCCATCAGCATATAAATGAAAACCTCTATAGCCATTTAGCCTCAGTATGCTACCATCCCTATCCCCAGTTTCCTGGAGTGCAACTATGTCAATATCCTCTCTAAGAGTATAATAGTGTACATCCACCGCTCTAGTTTTTAATCCATTAATGTTCCAAGATAATATTCTCAATTTACTTTCATCCATGATTAATAATAAAACTACCTTTGCCCTGTCCGTCACATTCCATGAGATACAAGAGTACCTTAGAAACTTCCTTCCAACACCGTAACATTTTTTCTTTCTCCTCACTTTCACAACTACTACTAACATCGAAGGTAATATTTTTCATATCTATTTTCTTTGTAATTTCTGTAACCCGTTTTACTTTAACCGTTCTTTCACCATTTGTCACAACAGGAGGTTGAACACCGCTAACACTACTAGAAAGTGTATTCTCCTGACTATCCTCTATCATCGTTACCTCATGCACATCATTACTTTCTTCTACGCACGTTTCACTTTCCATTTCACGTCTCGTTTTACTTTCAATTACACGTCCTGTTTCACCACCATCTTCACCCCGTCTACCTTCCATAGCCAATTTTTCCAATGCCTCAATCCTCTTATCTAGTTTTTTTAGATACTCCAATATTTGATTACCAACCTCAGAGGTGACCATATTGTCCTGAACCTTGTCGTCGCAAGGTTTCAGTTTTTCCACTGCATGATGTACTTTCCCTAAGCTCGCCTTTACTTTCTCCGTCCCTTTTTCCCACACATTGATCATAGGGGCTGCCGTTGACTTCCAACTGTTTCCTCCATGTTCCTCTTGCACAATTTTTCCTTGCTGCGAGGATACATCTATCCTGCTTGTAGGACCCGTTCTAGTCTTTCAGATGAGGCTTCATGGGGCATAGAGAGGAACCAGCATTGTGGCTGCCTCGACAGTTGCAACAAAATGGGATGATTTTTTCACTTCTTTCAATCTTGACTCTACACTCTCGCGAGTCGTGATTTTTCCCACAATACCGACACCTGGGGTCAAACTGGCATTTCCATGCCATATGTCCCCAACGTGAACACTTCATGCACAGTATGGGCTCCTCAACGTATTTTGCAACGTTCCTATAGCCTAGTCCTTGCACAAAAATTTTCTCCGGCGCCTCACCCTTTACCAAGGCAACAACCTGGCTTCGTTTGTCACCACGAACACTGTTTCTCTTCGCCCAGACAACATTATCATTGTTAAGAATAAGACAGTCAGGATCCAAATAAGTTGGAAACTTGAAAACTATGATCTTTGTGTGCAACATACCTTCTTCTGGAGGAACCATCACTACATTCTCAAAACCAACCGTCGTGAGGCGTTCCACGGCCTGTTCAGTCCCAACTGTTATGTAGGGCCGGTGAAGACCCTCCTTGAAAAGTGGTTCGTATTTACTAAAGAGGAACTTAACAATATGCCTTCAGCCGAACAAGTCTATGTGGGTGGGGACGAGGACAGGTTGACGAGTTTAGCAGTTACCAGGGAGGATGTTCTTAAACAAATAGTAAAACTCAAACCAAACAAATCCCCAGGGCCGGATGAAGTGTTTGCTAGGGTGCTTAAAGAATGCAAAGAGGAGCTTTGTGACCCACTGTCAACCATATTTAATAAATCAATAGAGTCAGGCAGAGTGCCAGAGTTTTGGAAAGTTGCTAATGTGATACCAGTTTTTAAGAAAGGAGATAGATCACTTGCGTCTAACTATCGACCAATTAGCCTAACGTCTATTGTGGGAAAGTTACTCGAATCTATAATAGCAAATAAAATTCGTCTTCATCTTGAAAAACATAAATTAATAATTGAGTCGCAACATGGTTTTATAAATGGCCGTTCATGTTTAACAAATTTGTTATCTTTTTATTCTAGCATTGTTGAGGCAGTTGATAGTGGTAAGGATTGCGATGTTGTATACCTTGACTTTAGCAAAGCTTTTGATACAGTGCCACATGAAAGACTGATTAAAAAAATAGAGTCTCATGGTATTGGGGGTGCTATATTAAGCTGGATTAGGGCATGGCTATACCAAAGGAAACAGAGAGTTAGTATAAATGGAATCAAGTCAGAGTGGGAAAATGTTGTAAGTGGAGTGCCTCAAGGCTCTGTCCTGGGACCTCTGTTGTTTATAATATATATAAATGATTTAGATTCAGGTTTGAGTAGCAACATTTGCAAATTTGCCGATGATACGAAAATCGGTAGGGAAATTAATTCGGAGGAGGACTCACTATCACTTCAAGTTGATCTAGATAGGGTTTTGAAATGGTCAAAGGATTGGCAGATGCAGTTTAATGCTGATAAATGTAAAGTTCTGAGGTTAGGTAATGATGATAGAGTTACAAGATACGAGCTAGATGGTGTTGTGATTGCGAAGTCGGATTGCGAAAGGGATCTGGGAGTTATGATTAGTAAGAATTTAAAACAAAAGGATCAATGCATAAATGTTCGTAATAAGGCAAATCGGACACTTGGATTTATTAATCGCAGCGTTAGTAACAAGACACCTGGTGTGGTTCTCAAGCTATATCTTGCTCTAGTTAGGCCCCATTTAGATTATGCAGTTCAGTTTTGGTCGCCATATTATAGAATGGATATAAATTCACTTGAACGTGTCCAGCGTAGGATGACTAAGTTAATTCCCCAAATTAGAAATCTTTCATATGAAGAAAGATTAACAAAGCTTAAGTTGCATTCACTGGAAAGGCGAAGAGTTAGGGGCGACATGATAGAGGTTTACAAGTGGGTGAATGGACATAACAAGGGGGATATTAATAGGGTATTAAAAGTATCAACACAGGACAGAACACGAAACAATGGGTATAAATTGGATAAGTTTAGATTTAGGAAAGACTTGGGTAAATACTGGTTCAGTAACAGGGTTGTAGATTTGTGGAACCAATTGCCGCGTAACGTGGTGGAGGTGGGGTCCCTCGATTGTTTCAAGCGCGGGTTGGACAAGTATATGAGTGGGATTGGGTGGTTATAGAATAGGAGCTGCCTCGTATGGGCCAATAGGCCTTCTGCAGTTACCTTTGTTCTTATGTTCTTATGTTCCAAACATTGTTTAGCTAGACGTACCGTCCACTCTAGCTTTTGGTGGAAATTCAATTGGCATGTTGTAGGGAACAACAGCCTCTTCCTTCTTGTCTTGTCTTGAGTCTTGCTGAGTAGGGTCTCATTCTTTGGTCTCTTTGCAATCTCATCGTCACTCTCACTGTCTCGCTGTCTGTTATTATTTCTCCGTTTCTTTTTGTTCACTACTAGTTCAAACGGTCGATTATCATCTTGTCTGTCCTCCTCACTACCACTTGGGCATACCGCCTCAGCCATTTCTTCGACGCTGTCAATAATCGAGAACAAATGCACAATATCCTGTATCACCACGTGCAAAAACGAAGAGTGTGGGGCAATCCTCCACCTCCCACCAATCAGCGGACGCCAAGAGCGCCAACCTAGCGACCGCACACAACCGTGGTCTGGATACAACTGAGAAACAAGGATTACATCTCCCGTCACGCAGGGTCCAGTCGCACCTCCACAGATCTCCAGTATCATCTATTGATACTGTTAATGGTTCAAGAGGACTACCACTTACGGGCCTACCTCAAGGTAACAATCAGGTGAGAACATAAAATATAAGGCTGATCTATTAGCCTCCGTTAGCAAAATCCGGGTACAGCATAAGAATATCTTCCAATATTCCTAAGTGTATGAAGTAATTACAGAGTTCAAAGTACCTTATACCATTTGGTCTGAAGTCACTTATAACAGGGCAATCACAGATATAGTGTTGGTGAGAATGTCCCAGCTCTTGTTCACATAGTTTACAATTGGAATATTCACCATTGGGGGCTATTCATTACCTGCAGCCACCTGCGATACATATCGATATCCTAGCCTAATTCTGGCAATTACAATGTCACACTGTCATTGTGACACTAGTGGAAGTTTTATGCTGTCCGTTCATATAATTCTCGATTCTAAACATGTTTACTTAGTTTAGTTCATTAATTATGCACCCTGTAGCGAGTAGATTATCCCAATAATATACTCGCTCCAAATGCATTGTTAATATTCCTGTCAACCTTTGGAGATGAATGAGGTGAGGCGTTACCCGGGCAACACGGTGAGGTGTTGCCCGAGCATATAAGCAGCAGAATAGCAAACATTAACCAGAGTCTACTTTCAAGTGTGGTCTAGAGCAGACACTTGCGAGATACTGTACCGACGCTCAGTGCGCTCAACTCACACCAAAGTATCACCTGTGTACTTCTGTATATTCGACCAAATATATATATAGTATCTTAGTGTCTGTGTTTATTGTCACCATACTTTACGTAACAATAGAAACGTTACATTGGTGACCCCAGAGAGTTTCGACGATACCCAGCCACGATGGACTACAACATGGACTCTCACTGGACCTCTACTGCTACTGTTTGCTGTGATGGAACACTGCCAACACCCTCGCCACAACTATGATTTTCATCGCGTCCATCTCTGCAGTTTCATCTACTACGGCTTGCTGCTCCACGATCGTTACTCACTCATCTGACAGCCTCATCAATGATTACATCATGTTGGATCTACAGCTTGTCCTGCCGACTCTCCGTCGCTGCCAGGGCACTGCTTGTCCTACGCCCACGACAGCTGCTCTGTCATCAGATTCATCTACACGTTCACTGCATTTTGATACTCGGCCGACTCAAGCCCTTTGCGCAGTACAGGACTCAGCTTGCGTTTCCGACACTTCGTCGCCTTCAGGACAATTCAGCTCTAGATGTGATTACCTCGTTGTCCTAACTACGTGCCTACATTACCTCCTAATGTCCTGGTGCCCGAGCCCATCCGCCCCGGATCTAAATGCTCCACCAGCGACCCAAGGACGCAACAATTATGCACATTCTTCTCTCCTGCTACACCGAGCTTGTCCACACACTGCCTACATCTTTTGGTACCAGACTACAATTTCCACAGTCAACAATGTAGTACTCGGCGTGTACAGTCCTAATCAACCCAAGACGCTACAGCTTCGACACAGAGCAGACAGCAGACTACGACCGCATCGAGCCGCCACGCTCTCGCTCCCCGAGTTCAGACACCCACAATTCTCAATCGAGCCGCCACGCTCTCCCACATAGAGCTCCACGACTCCGACCTCACTCAGCTCTCTGCTCTGCTCCAGGCTTCGTCTCAACGTCTGCGACACTGCTAAATCCAGAGACACATCCGCCGACTACGCAGTTCACTTTTTCGACCAGTTACCAGCAGCACCGCCACCTACGACAACGGACGATCCTGTACGACCTCCCACCCTACAACCCCAGTTACCAGCCGCACCACAACCTGATCTTACGACGACGGACGATCCTGTGCGACCTCCCACCCTACGACCCCAGTTAGATGACATCAGCGAAGAGGAGGAAGTTAACTTTGATGGTTATGTAACGCGAGCAGGGCGTACAATTCACCGACCAGCTAAGTTCCTTGATCAAGTATTTTTCCTTTCATCCCCTGGGAGGGGGAGTTCTGTAACGAGTAGATTATCCCAATAATATACTCGCTCCAAATGCATTGTTAATATTCCTGTCAACCTTTGGAGATGAATGAGGTGAGGCGTTGCCCGGGCAACACGGTGAGGTGTTGCCCGAGCATATAAGCAGCAGACTAGCAAACATTAACCAGAGTCTACTTTCAAGTGTGGTCTAGAGCAGACACTTGCGAGATACTGTACCGACGCTCAGTGCGCTCAACTCACACCAAAGTATCACCTGTGTACTTCTGTATATTCGACCAAATATACATATAGTATCTTAGTACCAATGATGCAATCATTAGTCTCCTTGACATTATCTACTCAGCCCTTGACAAAAATGAGTTTCCGATTGGACTCTTCATTGACCTAAGAAAAGCCTTTGATACTGTTAATCACAACTACCTCTTATTTAAACTCCAGCATTATGGAATCCGAGGCCTTGCCCTTGACTACATCCGATCCTATCTTAGTGACAGACACCAATATGTAACCATCAATGATACAACTTCTTCCACTCTACCAATTACCGTTGGAGTGCCACAGGGCAGCATCTTAGGACCTCTTCTATTTCTTATATATATAAACGATCTGCCTAATGTCTCTAATATTCTCAAACCTATATTGTTTGCTGACGATACTACCCTTATCTACTCAAACCTCAACCCACATACACTAAATAATGTTGTGAATAATGAATTAAAAAAAGTCCACTTATGGATGTCAACGAACAAACTAACATTAAACATCGAAAAGACTTACTACATCTTATTTGGAAGCAAATCATCAAATGCAATTCAGCTACAGATAGACAACATTAACATCAGTAATAAAAATGATGGCAAGTTTCTTGGCCTATTCCTAGACAAGAGACTCAATTTCAGCACCCACATTCAACACATAACTAAGAAAGTCTCTAAGACAGTTGGTATACTCTCCAAAATCAGATATTATGTTCCTAACTCTGCTCTCCTCTCACTATATTATGCACTAAACTACCCCTATCTTAATTATGGTATCTGTGCATGGGGATCTACCACTGCAAACCACCTTAAGCCCATCATCACACAGCAAAAATCTGCTATCAGAATAATAACTAACTCTGCTTTCAGACAACACTCAGCTCCCTTGTTTAAATCTCTAAACTTGCTAAATATTAACTCCCTCCACACATTCTCTTGTGTCAACTACATTTACAAAACCCTGTTCTTAAATGCAAACCATGCTCTGAAACTCTCCCTGGACAGATGTAATAGGACCCATTATCACCACACCAGAAATAAATATCTCTTTGATATCCCCAGGGTCAAACTTAATCTGTGTAAACACTCTATGCAAATTAAGGGACCTAGTCTATGGAACTCACTCCCTAGTGAATTGAAAAACTGTAAAACTTTTGCCTTATTTAAAAGCAAAACCAAAAAGTACCTAACTTCATCTATTTAGTTTCCTACACTGAGCTTTAAATTTGCTCTGTACCTAGTGGTACCCAATCTCCTAATTTTTATGTAGTATCAAACAACCTTATCATTGTGTTCATTGCTGTCTTCTTTTATGTGCTAGCCATATGCTGTATTGTGACTACCAATTTTTGTCAACTACCATTCAAGCTGTCATTGCAATCAATCTTATATTGTTTCTGCTGTATTGTGCCTACCAATTTGTTGTCAACTACCATTTTAAGCTGTCATTGCAATCAATCATAGCTACCTATGTGCTTTAATATACTGTACCTATAATTTTCTCTCATCTTTTTTTTTTTTTCATTCCATGTAATCTGTTATCATTTTTTTGTCTATAAATTTTGCAAGTATTTACCTCCTTAAAATTTTCTTAGATTAAGGACCTGCCCGAAACGCTGCGCGTGCTAGTGGCTTTACAAGACTGTAATTACCATAATTGTATCCTCACATTCCTTATGTACATTCTTGTATATGCATAAATAAATAAATAAATAGTGTCTGTGTTTGTCACCATACTTTACGTAACAATAGAAACGTTACAACCCCATATATCATCTTGTGGGCGGTAGTGGAAAAGGTTACAGAGGCACATAAACATGTCATAGCTCTTTATGCTCTTGCTTTCTGGCTTTTGTGTGTCAGTGACTGCTCTTCTGTCTTCCCTAATTTCCGAAAATATTGCGGCTTTGACAGAAGAGATTGGAATGCCCATATCCCACTCAACTTCAGGCTTATCACATTCAGTTTTAGCTACCTTGTTTGTGTCATCATGCTGGACAACACCTATATGAGAAGGTATCCATACAAATGAGACTTTGAAACTCCTACTGTTTGCAATAATAATGTTGTTTATAATGGAAGTTACAACTACAACCTTTTGAAGATCAATGCTAATTTTATCTAGATAATGTAATAAACGAAAGTTTTCTATGTCAACAGAAAGGCAGAAATATAAGCTACACATTAAATACTTGTCATAAATATAACTGAAGTGAAAGCGAAGATATATGCATTTGATACTGTACAGTTTCTTGATGGCTTGCTCTAAGAGTGTGAAGCCCTTCACACCAGCCTATAAATTGTGTAATTTATTTCCATATATGCTAATTAACCTTAAAATCTATATGTCAGAAGGAAGGAAGATGTAGACGTTAATGTGACAACATTTCAAGAAATATCTCTCTCTTTAAAGTTAAATAATACAATCCTATCGCCGGTGTCCGGACACATGAAAGCTACTTAGGTATCAGTGGCCAGCCAGGTGGAGATCACAGGCTGTACAATACTGATAAATTATGTAATTCACAGAGATACGTTGATAAATATTAATGTTTTATATTTTATTAAAAATACAGATATATACTTTGTTTCATACGTTAAATGTAACAATATTTCAGTATATATTATATAAGCATAGTATATATAATTCAGTATATACAATATATAATAAGAGTGTCAGACCACGGAGGAAGAATTGAAACAGGAATTTCCTTTAGTACTTTCTTATATTAATACATGTTCAGAGCGAACCATTCCTTCTGAAGATGTATTAATATACGAAAGTACTTAGAGCATTCTATTGTGGTTTTAATATTGAACAATTATACATATACGAAACAGACAAATCTGGTGTCCGAAATAGTAAAAATATTAGTGTGCGATGTGATCAATGTAAGGGGGATATTGGGTGTGCCTCGTATCCCCTACAACAACAACAAGTTCGAGAGCGATGAGGCCGCCACCTACTAGCTTCAGGATGTCGTCGAATCTAAATCAACAATATACTACCGCCGCTACTTTCTCGGAAACGTAAGTACCTGCCGCTTTACTTCTCTCACCCTGCCTAGCCTGGCCTGGCCTGACCTGGCATAGCCAGACCTGACCTGGCCTAGCCTTACCCAACACTAATCACCACCCGTGACAGCCCAAACGAATCGCAAATAAGTACACGTAACAAGTCATATGCCCGAACACTCTTTCACCTTGGGGACTGAGTGGTAACTATTGTATAGAAGAGCCGGCTCCCTGAGAGTGGTAAGAGGGCGTGATAAGAGGCTAACGTGTGGTCTTGAAGGAAGTCGATAAAGCAGACAATTTTCAAAAGGAAGGGCAGCATAACGAGCAGACAGGAATGGACAGACAGTCGGTTATCCCATAATGTGTAATACGCCCCGCACAGCATGGGTGGAGTGGGGGGGGGGGGGTTGTAGCAGGGCACAGTATGGTGATGGTGCGGGTGAAGTACACACCCACTGAATTCCTGCCATCAATAATTGTTTTCATAACCATTAGAACAATGGCATCCCTCCAGCCACCATCCTTCCACTGACCCCCTCCTCTGGTCCTCCACCTCAGACAATAACCCCCCACACCCCCTCTCCCTTCCAGACATCAGCATGTCAAAATCAGTACCATAATGTGTTTAAACTATTTAAACTAAGTCATTGTACAATACAATACAATACAATACAATTTTATTTAGGTAAGGTACATACATACAATAAATATTTACAAGGATTGTTTAACTTATAGGTATAGCTAGTACATACAATGCCTAAAGCCACTATTACGCAAAGCGTTTCGGGCATGATAAACTTAAATGACAAGCTTAATACTAATTGAGCATAATGAGTAGAATGAAAACATAGATGAAAAAGCAGCACAAATACAATTATGTCGAAAAACAGCGCTCTTTAAAGAAAAAAACAGACATTGGTTGACAATAGAAGGGTAAGGTAGGTTACAGGGAATTTATTAGGTATAGCTTTGCTTTTAACTTAAACTGGTTGAGAGAGGTACAGTCTTTAACATGGTTGGGAAGGTCATTCCACATTCTGGGCCCCTTGATTTGTAGAGCATTTCTAGTTTGATTAAGTCGTACTCTAGGAATATCAAAACTGTATTTATTTCTGGTGTGATGCTCATGGGTTCTGATACAACCTTCTATGAAGCTTTTGAGATCAGGATTGGCATTATAGTTTAGCGTTTTATATATGTATAATACACATGAGAGAATGTGCAGTGACTTAATGTCTAACATATTCAGAGATTTAAGTAGGGGTACCGAGTGGTGTCTGGGGCCAGAATTGGATACTGTCCTAATAGCAGCTTTGTGTTGAGTAATTAGAGGACGTAAGTGATTTTGGGTAGTAGAGCCCCAAGCACAAATACCATAGTTGAGATATGGATAGATAAGGGAGTAATAGAGAGTCACCAGGGCAGGGCGTGGTACATAATATCTGATCTTAGAAAGAATGCCCACAGTTTTTGAAACTTTTTTTGATATGTTTAGAATGTGTCCCTGGAAATTAAGCTTGTGGTCAATGAGAATGCCAAGGAATTTGCCATCTAATTTGTTACAAATTTGGGTATTGTTTATTTTGAGATTTATTTGATTAGAGGATTTATTGCCAAACAGAATATAAAAGGTTTTGTCAATGTTAAGGGTGAGTTTGTTGGCAGTTAGCCACAGATGGACTTTATTTAGCTCAGTATTTACTGTGGCATTTAGAGCAAGGGGATCAGGACTGGAGTAAATGAAGGTTGTGTCGTCAGCAAATAGAATTGGTTTGAGGTGTTGGGAGGCATTTGGAAGGTCATTAATGTAGATGAGAAAGAGGAGAGGGCCAAGTATGCTGCCCTGGGGAACACCAATGTTGATGGGTAGGGTGGGAGAAATTGTATTATTCACAGAAACATATTGGAGCCTGTCAGTAAGGTAGGATTTGAGGTATTGTAGGGAGTGTCCTCTGACTCCATAATGATGTAATTTAAGAAGAAGGTTTTGGTGGTTGACAGTGTCAAAAGCTTTACGCAGGTTCATTTGTGTATCTCAAGGTATCTTAATTCATTTGAAAGTGTACATGTGCATTCGTTCATATACTCGCCTAATTGTGCTTGCTGGGGTTGAGCTCTGGCTCTTTAGTTCCACCTCTCAACCGTCAATCAACAGGTGTACAGGTTTCTGAGCCTATTGGGCTGTATCATATCTACACTTGAACCTGTGTATGGAGTCAGCCTCCACCACATCACTTACTAATGCATTCCATTAGATATAATCATATATGATTAATCATAATCATTCCATACACATAATCATATATGTGTACGTCAACGTATACATACATGCGTATATATACCTCATATTAAAATACTGATAAACGAATGACCATGAACAAATTAATTTATAATTGTAGCATTATATATAATTTTAATACACTAATTACGTGTTTATACATTTGAATGGTTCAGACAGGTGGCCAGCCTTGGACATATACACGTCTGGTAGGCACAATGACCTCATGTTAGACCCTTGATAGATTATGTGAGAGAGAGAGAGAGCTGGGGCAGGGAGGTGCGTGCCCCAGGGAGATAATCCATGCCCATGCCCCGCCTCGGGGTCAGTTCTCGAGTCACACCAAGAATAACAATCGAGCAAGTTGTCCTGACCAGGATGTGGCATATTATGGAGGGTTTAGGAATAGGAACCCTGTCTGATAGGGCTCTTGGCAAGCAGCTCTCCCTCAGTCTACCTATCTATATGGAAGAAATGTATCTAGGCCCTCCTCCCCCCTGCCTATTCTCTCTCCCCCACCTTTCTTCCTTCATTTCCTCCCTCCTTCCCTCCCCCTCACTGGTGAGAGAGTAGGAGTGTGAGAGTGGTTAGAGAACTCGTAGTTCTCACGCTCGTGAAATTGTCTGCGACCCTGGAGGAGTAGAGCGGAGGGGGGGGTGAAAGTAGGTGACGATGGAGGAGTAGAGGGGAGCATTATATGCAGTGAACGTAGGTGTCTATGGAAGAGTACATCATAGAGGAGGGTGAAAGGAAGGTGACGATGGAGGAGGAGAAGGGAGGGGGTGTGAAGGTAGGTGATGATGGAGGAGTAGAGGGGAGGAGGGGGGCAAAGGTAGGTGTCTATGGAAGAGTACATCATAGAGGGGGGTGAAAGTAGGTGGCGATGGAGTAGAGCAAAAGGGGTGGGGGTTGAAAGTAATCCTGAGTTTAATTTTTTAGTTATATATACTGTAGTGACACCTCGGCTTACGAATGAATATTTATGAACTTTTAGGGTTACGAGCCTAATTTCTTCGAAAAATTTGAATCGGGTTACAAACTTTGCCTCGGGAAATGAGTTTGTTGATATGCGTATGGGCTGACCTATTGCGTGGTGGCATGGTGATCGCACCTCAGTTTACCAGTGTCTCCTGCCTAGTAACTATCGCGCCTGAATTCTTTATAAAGCATTATATTTGTTTTGGGATTTTTGGCTATTTGAACATAAAATTTGTTATTATATATCTTGCCATGAGTCCCAAGAAAGCCAGTGGTAAGGTTCAAGCCAAGAAAACACATGTGAGAATGACCATAGAGGAAAAACAAGAGAGCATTCATAAACGTCAAAACGGTGCACAGGTTGTTGAACTAGCTAGGCAGTACAACAAATCTATGTCAACAATATGCACTATACTTGCTAAGAAAAAGAACATTATGAGCGTTAAAGTGGCAAAAGGCATCTCAACAATCCCGAAACAAAGAACACAAACACTTGAGGATGTTGAAAAGTTTTTATTAATTTGGATACACAACAAAGAGTTAGCAGGTGATAGCATTTCAGAGGCCATCATTTGTGAGAAACCAAGGCATTTGCATGAAGACCTTTTAAAGAAAACCCCTGGAACGAGGGGGAAAAAGATGAATCAAGTTTGAAAATGTGAAAAGTTTGTGTGACAATAGAGCTTCGTGGAAAACTTTTGCTGTGGTCATTACCTGGTGGAATGCACCCAGGATGGAGTATCAGGGCTATACATCTTTTAAATCATAAAAGTAATAAACATTTCCCATCAACCTTACAAACAATATTAACCTATTTTCATGTATTTCCCCCATGTGCATTTTAACAAAGTTGCTAAATTGCCTTTATCATTCTGTAAAATTTCAATTACAGTATACTGTATATAATTTTGTTAGTATAAATGGACTGAATATTCTGAAATCACTATTAATTTTACAATTTCAGATTCAAAGGTGGTCTGGACACCCAATTTGGTCAGACAGGTGAAGAGAGCATTTAGGATAGTTCGAAGAGATGAAGATGGTCACAATTGTGTTTGAAGAGGCAAACGCCCCCCTTTGCTCCTGACATTATGTTCAGCCTATTGACCCCTGCACACCTAACACAAGGTAGGTTGAAAACTCCTCCTTCATGTCATTCCTTTAGTGTCAAACTTTTCTCTTGCAGATATTTTTTGATGGCAGGGCAAACCACTTTACATCACAGTTTTTCTGCACGTTATATATTTTTTAAAACTCTTGGATTTTCGAAATGATACACGAGCAAGGGTTTAATTTTCAAATCGCCACACAGCACAAGAGTTAGCCTATCCTGACACAAGTTAGCCCAAGTTAGCTTGTGTCCGGGCAGTGACGTCTCCTCTTGGGTAATGTATGTCCTCTTCGGCAATTTTTTCCAGAATAGCCATGTCTCCTCACAATTAAACACTTGTTGTGGAATATATCCATCAATACAGTATCTACAAAATCTTTAAAATCACGAACAAATCTTTCAGCCCCTACTTTGTCTGAGCTGGCACCCTCACCATGCCTCACAACACTATGAATACCACGTCTTTTTTCAAAATTTCTCAAACCATCCCCTACTCACCTTAAACTCTTTCGTATCTGCAAAACTCGTTCTAGGGGTTTTCTTTATAAGATCTTGCATGAAGATTTCATTGTTGACCAAACCACACACTGGAAATTGAATAGACGACGACATTTCGATCCGTCCTGGACCATTATAAAGTCGATTGTGATGAGATGAGGGAAGCAAGAGCATTAAGTAGGCAAGAGAGAGAGGTGAGGAGATGGCAAGTATGTACGTATGTACATGAATAAAACATGTACATACTTATACATAATGTGTGTAAATAGTGTAATAAACACAATAATAGTATTTTGGGAGGAGGAATGTTGGCGAGTAATGTGTTGGAGAAGGGAGGGAGGACTGGCAGGGTGTGGCAGCTCACTCATGTTTTTTGGGCTCACCATACCAACATAGTGGATCGTTATGGTGAATACATACGTAGATGGGTATATACAATGTGTGTGTATAGTGTAATAACAGCAAAAACACTGTTTGATTGTAGAATATGTCGCATATATGAGGCCCATAATTTTGAGCATAGCGATGTTCTATACTTTGAATTATATCAATTCCACAAATTACACACTTTTAAATAATATTACAGCAAAAAAAAAAAAAGAAGAAATGAATGAAAAACTTCAAAATAATTGCGCAATATTTTATTCGCAGCAACTGCCGTCGCACGGGGTGGCGGGGCCGACAGACCCCCATCGCTCCAACGCTCAGCGCCTATAATTTGCTCAACTTCCCAGCTCCATCGCAGCTAAAGTAAGTCACATACAATATTTTTTTTTTAGTTTCCCCGTGATCAGACTCTACATTTTAACAATATAAGAAGAGAAAAAAAATTTTTGGAAAGAATTTATTTCTTGTGCACCAGGGTGTTATTTGGAGACAGAGCTGTTCAGTGGTTAACTACTAAATTTTTTTTTCTCCCTCACACGCACCCCCCTAGGAAGCAGCCTGTAACAGCTAACTCCCAGATACCTATTTACTGTTAGGTAACAGGGGTCATCCCCTTTTGTACAAAGAATCTGCTAAAGCTTTTAGGGCTAATCTTTGACACTCGTTTGTCTTTGTCGCCCCATATTTTTTACGTCCGAGTTGAATGCTCTAAGGCCCTTAACTAACTTTAGGTCATGTCCCATACTTCTTGGGGAGCTAATCGACACTGCTCCTCTCTTTACATTCCTCTCTCGTTCTGTCTAAACTCGATTATGGCCCTGTTTACTCGTCTACTTCTCCTTTTACCCTTCACCATCTGGACACACTGCATCATACTGGGTTACGGCTCAGCTCTGGTACCTTTCCTTCGACACCTACCCTAAGCCTGTATGTTGAAACTGGCGTCCTGTTTCTACAGGATCGCCATGATCGCTACTGTCTTCTCCACCTTGCACGGTCCTTACAGCACCCTCACTCTTGCTTATGTCATGCCTTGACCTTTACCCACCCTGTGGTTCCTGTTTCCCTTCACCACGTATCTCTTTCTGTACGGTTGTCTCTCTTACAAAATGCTCTTTCAGTTTGTGTTACCAATATTTCCCCTCGTGTCATTCCGTCTTTGCCCCTATGGAGGGGTCCCCGTTCCTAAATTCTGTAAGCCTTGACCCACATGACTAAAACTTTTACCCCTCCTACAGTTCTAAATCACCTTTTCCTTGAACACTTTTCTTCACACTTCCACTCTATTTCCGTCTTCACCAATGGGTCTTAAGTCTGCAGACGGTGTAGGCTACTCTGTTGTTTTTCCTGACTGCACCTTTGTGTCTCCTGCCTCCGGAGACTAGCATCTTCATGGCAGAACTTATGCTATTCTCTATGCTCTTCATCAACTCTTTTCTCGCTGTCAATCCTCCTCTGTGTTTGTAGTTGACACTTGCAGTGCCCTCATGGCTCTAGAATCCTTTAATCCAGTCCATCCTTTGGTAGTTGAAATTCAACATTGGGATCCTTCCTTCATGAGGGTGGAGCACACTAACAGTTGGGTCCGTTGGTCACACATCCAAACGCGACGACAGCCTGTTGACTCAATGGAGGGGAATAGATGTCTGTCGTCGCGTTTGGATGTGTGACCAACGGACCCAACTGTTAGCGTGCTCCACCCTCATGAAGGAAGAGGACCTCGAGGCATGGTCGACGTTCTTGAAAGTTATGGAAGATAACAGCTTTGAGATTTTGGAATCTTTTTTTGGAATCTTCCATCTTTGGAATCTACGTTCCAAATCTCTGGCTGTTACAGCGTATGTGCTCCTTTGTGTCTTTACCATTTCTCTGAACCGCTTCCGGTAAGCTTCAGGTGTCAGTAGAAATGACCTTAATACTGTACGCTGTTTTTCACAGTCCAGTAATTTTTACAATCTTTAAGAGAGAGCTGGGTATAGGCCTCTCTCGCTGCCCCAGTCAATCTTATTTGCACCAATTGGGCCCAATCCTCCTCTGGCCACTGCTTTAGTGTAGCAACTTTTTCAAAATGCTCAAAAAAAGACTCAGACTCTTCTGGACAAAATTGGAGGGGAGTAGATGTCTCTCTCTCCACATGCTCCGGCCAGCACACGTTACCTCGCCCGGTGGTTCTGATTGGCTAACAGAAATTCCCGCCACCGGACGAGCCATACCGTGCTGACAGTTAACGACCTCCATGGTTGCTAGCCTCGTTCTTCCTGTAATAATGAACGTATGACTTAAATAATCGTGCCTTTATGCGATGAAATAACACGATACGATATATCGTAACACTGTTTCTTATCTCCAGTAGATTTAAGACAGTGGAATTTCGCTGGATTCCCACCCATATTGGTGTGTTCTTAAATGAGCGTGCGGACACTGCCGCTAAGGAAGCTATCCGCACCTGTCCCATCTCCCGTAAAGGTATTCCTTATTATGACTTTTACCCAGTTATTCATTTCCCCATTCTTGCCCGTTGTCAGGGTTGTTGGTCTTCTGGTACTGGTAACAAATTGCGTGCTCTTAAGAGTAGTGTGTTCCCGTGGCCTTCCTCCTACCACCGTAACCGGTGGTGGGAAACGGCTCTGGCGAGGTTGTATATTGGTCATACAAGTTTAACTTACGGGCACTTAATGGAGCGCTGCCCTGCTTCTTATTGTCCAAACCGTTGTCTCTACATGTCCTGACTTCCAGGACTTACGTGTCTTGCTTCCCGACCATCCCTCACTGTCAATTGTCCCTCGATAAAATTCTTGGTAAATTCAATACCTTTGATATTGTTCGCCGTATGCGTTTTTGTTCTTGTATTGGCAACGTTAGTGATATTTAGCACACTATGATTATCCCACACATTTGATGGTTTGATAATTACTGTACTGTACAGTACTTTGGTTTGGAATGTATCAAATAAAGTTGTTTCATGTATTCAAATGTGTGAGAAAATCCACTGGGGCTGTGAGATGAAGCGAACCTGTAACAAAAGCATTGCCAGTTGCATACTCTACCACCACTGATGGTAAAAGTCTTACAACTGGATATCTTGTGTGACGGGTTATGGTATCACAGCTATACTGAACCAAGATGGTATGGCTCTCCCTCACATAAATGAAAGAAATGCTGCTATTGGCCTTGCAGTGTGTAAGTTGCGGGTGGAAACAAATGAAAATTATCAAATAAATAATTAAACAATTTACTGAAATAGTAATGAACAAAAATAACACATGACAATACTTGACTATCATGTAATGCAAAGGTGAACAAGTTAGTATGACCTTAAATGCAAAAAATAAACTATAAGCAATGAATAAAAGTATGAAGATATACTGGTGTTCTGAAGACAGCTACCATACCACCATGGCATCAGTCACATGATGTTGGCTGGAAGTGGATGACGGGTTAGAGACACCAAGGTGATCCTAGAGCACTAAGGGAGAGATTGCCTCTCCAGGGAGGCAGCGCTCTTTATATAGTCCGGCGGTGATGACTCACCCAGTGTCAACACGAGGTGGACATCTGGTCAACTAGCAAACTGCTCGTTGTGGCTGGCGGTGCCTTTGTGTTGAGCTGTACCACTGTCAGTTGAAGGCGGCTAACTGCTTGTTTGTGGGGACAAACTGCCAGTTAGCAGTGGCGCCCGGCTTGCCTCTGAGTCGTACCAGGCCGTGCCAGGCCCTGGGGGGTATGGAGAGGTGGCAGGACTGATGACTCTTCTGGGCTGGTGTAGATGTATACTTCCAGTGCAGAGGCATTGAAGGTGAAGGGAAAAGGCAGTTCCACTGCTATGTAGGGGATTCACGTGACACTTGTGAAGCCACAAAGTCTGGAGGCCCTACTGAAGCCAGTCCAAGTATTAAATAAAACCCCTGAAGTACGCCGGTGAAGGGTAAAGTGAAGGGTGAAGCAAGACCGTATGCCCCAACTTCAGGCACACACAGAAAATCACGTTTTGGTCCCGCCTCTCAACTGTGTATTTGAAGTTGGGGCGTATGGTGTTGAACTGCTTCAGCCTTCACCCGAGTGCTTGTAGGTCTTACGTAAGACGTTGACTCAAGGAGGGGCCTCAAAACTTGCTGTGATTTATGGGGAAATCCGGTTGTAAGACTTTTACAAAGTCAGTAATATACTGTGGTAAGTATGCAGCTGCCAGTGCCTTGGGCAAGGGTTTACGTCGCCTCACAGCTCCAGTGGATTTTCTGCTTGGTGTATATCAGGTTGTGATTTTGTGTGTGTACCATATTGTTATGATCGCCGTCTGATAAGTCCTTTCTGGCCTCAAGAGTCATTTTTACCCACCTAGAAAGATTGCAGATGGCCAAAGCAGTTATTTAAGTTAAGAAGGGACAAGTCTTAAACAGAATTTTGCATAATATTTGACTGTAAAGGGGTAAATTGAGGTAGATTGAAAAACAAAATGGTGAACCGGGCAGGCGGTACTCACAATTAGGCGAGTACACTCGGGAACTTTTAAAGTGCAACCAAACATGCTTTAGGCTCTCACAACAAGAGGTGAGTGGTGGTGGCTCAGGTGCTCAGCCAATCAGAGCACCTAAGGAGGGAGGGCAGGAGTGAGAGGGGGGTGGTATATGGAAGTTTGGTGACAGTTGTGTGTAGTTTGTTCATCTTCATTGTAAGTTTCATGGCTTGGTGTGCATTTCCCTAGTAAATTTAATTAGGGAAAAATTCAGGTGTTTGATTTTTTAAATCAACTTTTTAAATGTTGAGTTGTTAAAGCCTCAAAGTGCATGGAGTTGGTTTGGGAGTATGGCATCCTCATGCTGTTGCGTGCTCGCGTGAGGTAGCAAAGGTGATGTAAAGTTGTGGGGTGTACATGCTTGGGACGTCCTCTCTCGGGATGGCTGGTGTTAGACCTGTGTGTTTGTCGGTTGTTGAAAAGCCGTCATCCTTTGCTGTTGTGGTATTGATTTTACATTGTTCATCTTGTAATTAATACTGTAGTGTGATATCTAGGGCTACCATTTGTAGGTTTAAAATGTCTAATACAAACAGTTGTCCAATGAGTTTTAATAGGAAATATCATCCACCAAGCACCATTGTACAATTATATTAATTGATAGTATATGGATTGTGCAGAACTGCTTAGAATGATCTTTAACACTTGGCTATATTGGTCATGTCAAATACCTGCACGGTGAATGCTCAAAGACCCTTTCTTTATTCAGTGTTGTCACATACCTCATGGGGGTATGGATAGGCAAACACTCATTCGGTTAAACTTGCCTTGTAGTACTTTCAGAGCTCAGTAATTTGGAATCTGGTTAGCACTTTCCAAATAAATTGACCTTTAAAGTGAATTCCTATTTAGGTTTAAAACATTATACCGAATGAGAAACTCGGATTATATAGCCGAACACCAGAAATGTTGTTATTCAATTTGGTTGCCTAAAGCACATTCAAGGACTACACATTACATGGCATTCCAGGATTCCTCTATACTGTACCTTGCCTTATGCTGTAAACATTGCCACAACCCTGTGTTTTATTGATTTAAATGGCCACAGGGAGGCATACAACACTGCAGATTATGATGTCATTAGTTATCCACTGTGCTGACAAGTGGGCTGACTGATGTTCGTTGACACCTGTATCGTGCTTCAATTTAATCGCCAGGAGATCACCCTCTCACTAGACTCGTCTGTAGGAAGTACAGTATAGTATCTCAAATTACCTTGGATCATAAATAGCATAAGACTTGGGGGTAGGAGAGGGTTGCAGTGTTTGTCATGGCTCTCAGTTGTTCCTGGTATTAGGCAATTTAGTTCTGTAATCATTTTTGTTGGCCAATGTTAAACTTTTTTGAAAGTAGATGTTTTTCTGAAAGGGAAGGGGGGGGGGGAACCTCTATGCTTGGATACAGTTATCTAAGTGAATACTTAGACTTATACAGTAGAATAACTACCTTCTTTTCCTTAGTCAAAAAGGTTGCTTGTTTATTTCTAGGGACTTGTATTTTCTTTTATTTTTAACTGCAGCAACTTTCAGTGAATGATAGATTCTTACTGAAAGGACCTTTACTTCATTGTTGTTGCTTTATGGTCATCTCATTGTGTACAGGGATTCCGCGAAGCTTTTGGGGTTAGTCTTTGACACTCGTTTGTCTTGGTCAGCCCATATCTCTTGCCTCCGAGTTGAATGCTTTAAGGCCCTTAACCTCCTTAAGGTTTTGTCCCATACTTCTTGGGGAGCGGATAGGCGCACGCTCCTCTATTTGCACTCCTCTCTCGTCGTGTCTAAACTCAATTATGGTTGCCCTGCATACTCTTCTGCTTCTCCTTCTACTCTTCGCCATCTTGATGCTTTGCACCATACTGGGTTGCGTCTCGGCTCTGGTGGCTTTCGTTCGACTCCCGCCCTTAGTTTGTATGTTGACACTGGCTTTCTCTCTCTTCAGGACTGCCGTGATCGCTACTGTCTTCGCTATCTTGCGTGGTCCTTCCAACATCCTTCCTCTCGCCTCTGTCGTGCATTGACTTTTCCTCCTCCTGTGGTTCCTGTTCCTCTTCATTGTCTCCCACTTTCTGTCCAGTTATCTCGCTTACAGGATTCTCTTTCTGTTCATATTTCTAATGTTTCTCCTCGTATTGTTCCTTCATTACCTCCGTGGAGAGTCCCCCTTCCCAAGTTTTGTACGTCCTTGACTTGTATTACTAAAGCCTTTACCCCTCCTACAATTGTGAAAAGCCTCTTCCTTGAGCACTTTTCTTCGCACTCCCACCCTATTTCCATCTTCCCTGATGGGTCTAAGTCTGCGGATGGTGTGGGCTACTCTGTTGTTTTTCCTGACCGTACTTACATGTGTCGCCTCCCTTCGGAGGCTACCGTCTTTACGGCAGAACTTTATGCTATTCTCTATGCTCTTCGTCTCTTGCTTTCTCATTCTCATTCCTCCTTTGTGGTTGTAGTTGATTCTCGTAGTGCCCTCATGGCTCTATGGTCCTTTAATCCTGTCCATCCGGTGGTCATTGAGATTCAACATTGGCTGTTTCTTATTTCTAGTAAATTTAAATCAGTAGAGTTTTGCTGGGTTCCCAGCCATATTGGTGTTTCAATGAGCGTGCGGATGCTGCCGCTAAGGAAGCTATCCGTTCTTGTCCCATCTCCCGTAAAGGTATTCCTTATTCCGACTTTTATCCTGTTATTCATTCTTCCCCGTTGGCAGGGTTGTTGGTCCTCTGTCGTTGGTAACAAGCTGCGTACTCTCAAACTTAGTGTGTCCCCGTGGCCTTCCTCCTACCACCGTAACCGGCGGTGGGACACTGCTTTGGCACGGCTGTGGATTGGTCATACCCGCTTAACCCACGGTCACTTAATGGAGCGCCGCCCTGCTCCTTATTGTCCGAATTGCGTTGTCCCTCTTACAGTTGTGCATATCCTTGTTGAATGTCCTGACTTCCAGGATGAGCGTGTCTTGCTTTCCTACCGTCCCTCGTCCCTCGATAGAATTCTAGGTGAATCGGTTACTTATGATATCATTCCCCTTATGCGTTTTTGTTCTCGTATTGGCATTCTTGGTGATATTTAGCGCCCTCTGATTATTTCGCACTTTGATGGTGCTACATGGCCTTCCCGGATTGGTGCCTTCTTTTGGTAATTGTCGTACCTTCATTGTTGTTTCATTTTAATGTGGTAGTGATATGGATTGTTCTGGCTCACGTGCAAGGTCTTGGATTTTTTTCTGTTTTATATTAAGAAATTGCCAATCTTGTTACTATTTGTAGAGTTAGAGATCTGCATTAAGGCCTCAATATTCTATTCTTTATAACATGTTATCAGCAATTTTTGTGGTTGGTAATATTTAGATTAATGTCAGTGATGTATATGACAAGGGTTAAGACCCCTTGTGGTATGACAGCATTATTCCCCAGTCATTTCTTTAACAAATGAAAGGGTCCTCATAACCATTCTTTTGTCCTTTCTACCATGTACCTATTTGTTGCTTCTTGGTCTTTCATTTGGTACTTTGGCTATTAAAACAATGGCCTTTGGTAATGTTGCAATTACCATTTCTAATAAAAATGAGCAGGTTCATTAGGCAGACTTTGTTTGCTAAAAACAAAGTTTTACAAAAAAAAAAATTCCATTCCTTCAGGACCTTGCAGATGTTAGGTCAAACTAATTGACAGTAATCTGTTTTGCCCTTTCAAACGATAGTTTTATTCTAGGTAAAATATTTCAGAAAATCTGAAGTTTGGCAGACAAATCATTTAAGAGCTTTGATTAAATTTAAGTTACAAAAGACTTTGAAGCATCTATACAACATGGTTTTCAGTGTCACTTTTCTAATGTTTTGTAAATTTAACAATGATCTTTAGTTAATTTAATCATAATTTGTACAAAGCTTAGGTGTTTTATAGCTTTAAATTTACTTTCAAATATGAAAACTAAAATATTGACTAAAGTTTCTTCCACTTTAATATTTCAGACTAATTTGCAATATTTGTCAGTTTATGTAAATTGAATAGGTAGTCCACTTTAACATCTTTTCAATGCATTTTGCATGCACCTATGTAACAAGTTACAAATAAGTGTAAATTTTACCAAGTATTTATTTTCAAAGTAAAAAAATTTCAGATGTTTAAACATTGCATCAATAGTAGTAAACAATAATTTCCAGCATAATGTCAGGATAAGGTATATAAAGTAGTTTCATTAAAATTGTTTTATTTAATAAGTTTTACATATAGTATTTATAATACATCTAATATTTATTACCATTTCAGGTTGTGGGACAGATGCTCTTAGATGAACAGAAGATCCAAAAGGCCAAGACAACTCCAGACCTGTAAAAGAAAAATAAACATTAAACAGGGACACTACTTTTATTATCACCAATGCCCAATAATAAGCCCAAAGAATCCTAACAGCCTATCTTTTAAGATAGGCTCAGCAAGGCCTATCCCTTCCTCTGGTTTGGGTGCAGAGCTTGTTCCCTGAATGGGTGCATTACATCCACCACTTTAGTGCCATCAACACATTGTACATATGCTGTACAATGCATGCCAGGCACTAAAGTTTTAGATGCATCCACCCATTCAGCAAACAAGCCCTGTGAGAATTAACAATGTAACCATTGTTAAGGGTCCCTAAACCTATGCAAATCTAGTCCATCTATTAGATGGGTAGTAGAGCAAAGCTCTGAAAAAGCCAAGCCAGGGAAATCTGCAGGACTGCCTGATCCCCTTTTATGAAATGGGGTAGGATCAGTACAAACTGCATCATCCCCTGTGGGTTGTAACAGTAGGACATGGTTACACACCTATAAATGGACTAGATAAGAGAATTAAGATTAGGTCATTGATATAGCTAAAACATCAAATTCAAACTCACCCACTTTTGTAGAGTAAAGGAGACTCACTCCAAGCCAGTCCATGCATCATAATCACTTTCACCTGAAAAATATTTCAACAAATTAATTTCAGATTTAAAGCCAATCTTGCTTTACTTTTCAAATTAGCATTCAGTACTTTACAAATTCAGATGGAAAAAATTTCTTTAAGGAATTTACCTTTCCTACATATTCTAGTAGCAGTAGTAAAGATCTAATTTAGCAATATAAATATATATGTCATCAAGTTTCAGTAAATGTCATTTGAGAAACTATCCACAACTGCACTTCAATGGCAATTTACATTTATCTTTAGCCAATGCTATATTGTTTAAGTTATTACTATTTTTTTACTTTTATGCAAATCTATTCAGATTAACCTTTACTACAACTCACCTGATTCTGTTTATGCAATTAACTGACAGAGGGACTTCTGGACTTTCCAAACCACATTCTGGAAAATACTGTATATCAATTTAAAACCAAGCTAAAGTAAACATTGAATATTTGTTTTACTTTCAAGGGAAAAATACCATCACTTAGAAGAAAACTTTTCCTGCCATTAACTTTATTTGACTCATGATTACCCTTAACAGTGTTATACATTTATAGATTAAAGCTTATTTAACAAACATTTAATGTTAACTAAACAAGATTTATATTTCATTAAAATTTTATTAATAAAACACCCTCAACTATGCTGTTTAAGATCTAATGCCTCACATTACAATTTTCACAATTTCAACATACCATTCTATTCAATACATTCCTGAAAGGACTAAACTTGCAGATATGGTACCCACTAGCCTAAGCCTAGACTTCCATACCCTAATATTTAATAGGTTTTTAGCAATTAACTTCTACCCTCTAATTCCAATGTACACAACACTACTTACTGTAGATCTGCAAGTATTTTCCTGCAGCTCTTTGTTGCCAGGACCTTCCACAACCTGTCATGTGAACAGCAAATATTACTAAAAAGTTATTTGCATAGCAATGTTATTTTGTTCATACCTGTACCACCAGTTTAACAGTTGCCGTTTTAAATGGCACACTAACTATCTTTTTGTCCCAAAATTATTATTTACAAACAAAGCTATAGTCATTTCAAGTCAACATCCTATACAAATTTTATTTTCCAACAACTTTAGTCATGAACATTTTTCTGGAACATTGCAAAAACTAATTTAACAACCATGTATAACATTTGAATAAAAGCAATACAAAATTTATATATACAAATTCTTGTTCTTTTGCAACCACTGCTTACTACTAGGGGGACAAATTTATTCTGTTGAATTATGTACCAAGCTCTTTAGTCTCAAAATTCATAATTAACCCAACTATACTACCAAGACAATGTGATTTTAGTAATATTTTTACACTAGCAACTATACAAGGCCATATTCTCCCCAGTTATCACCACACTTCTGCAGGTGTAAGGTTCTATCTCCCCCATCTGCAGCACTCATGACCACACTTGGTCTTTATTATCAATTTCTTTATGAACCCGATACAGTACTGTTAATCGATTAAATGTTGTGGGAACAATTTAGCTATAGTTCTGCCAAAGGAATGATTAATACACCATGCAAGCCAACTAATATTAAAATTATCAATATTTATTAAAAGCAGAAGTTTTATCATATGGGATGTTATTTTAGAAGAATGGGTGGTGTGGTGGTTATGTTATGGTTGAGTAACATGGTACAAGAGGGCAAGTAGTTGCTGAGCAAGTATGCCAATTTCAATTTCTAGCAAACTGGCAGATACAGCAGAAGTGTACACTTTCTGCATACATTCTAATGGCAGTAAAGTTCCTACTAGAGAGTTACTGGCCACCATTCACTAATGACTAGGGGAAGTTAGCTCAGAGCATCTTTGATGTGCTTTGATGGCAACGAAAATGTTGCCCCCTTCAAGAGTTAAGCTTGTCTACTGCATTTCGTTTTTAATTAACTATGTAAGGGGGAGATTCTGAATAGCAAGTGCCAATAGCCACTGCCACTGGCTTATGGCAAGAGATTCTGTAGCAATAGAACTATAAGCCACACTTCCCCTTCCTCCCAACTGTTCAGTGTCAAAAGGGAGGAAGGGGGGGTGTCCATTTACTGTACCACTTACATTTTAGTGTGGGCTTCATCCACTATTCTGATGTTAGCTGGAACATTTGTGCCAGCTGCTGGTTTGAAAGGGAGGCATACCATTTGCCAATTCAGGAAGCTTTCCACGTTCCTCACTGCATGTCAGCTCAGGACCTCGCTACCATGTTGGGAGGCAGTTGAAGACTAACCAATCAACATCCCAGGCTGGAGAGCAGTGCCAGCGCGGGGAGAATTTACCACCTGCAAAAAATTTAACACTTAACAATCTACACCACCTATCTCATCTTTACCTAGCCCCCAAACCTTACATTCGTCAGCATTAAACTGCATCTGGTAGTCTTAACCATTTCAAAACTATATAGGGCATCGGTATTTTTTATTTGCCAATTCTGCAACTATTGCGGTCTAAACCATAATCTTGGGAATAACCGAGGTCCAAGGAGAGCTTTTAGGCACTACTTACAACACTTCTCCCAACTTAACCCCATTTATACTAATTTCCTTTGGTATAGCCATGACCTAATCAACTTCAGTCAGCATTCCCAATGATCCGAGCCCCTATCAATTTTGCGCCACTATCAAAATCTCTGCTGAAGTCAAGGTACACAAAATCACAAACCTTATCACTATTTCCTCAACTATGCAACCTAATCCATGAACATTTAGTAATAAAACTATGCGATTCATGTATCTAGTCATGTTCTCAAAAAGAGTAGAGAAATGGCACGTGCAATGTTCGATTCTAGTAACTTTCCTCACAATAGATTAAGCTAATTGGTCACTAACTTAAGCGTTAAAGTTAACTCAAACTTTTCCTTTAAAACTTGCTATATTAGGAACTTTCCACGACCGGCCTTTACCCGACATAATTAAATAGGGTAAAAACGGTATATTAAATGCAGTAAAACTACGGTAAATTCAATATGATAAACTTGCATTCTTTAAGCATGGGCTGCATAGTAAGTGAACTAAACTAAATGTTAAGCACCCTGGCAAACCACTTCGTTCTATTCAATTTCTTTATTTAATCACTTTGTCCGGCTAGAATTTTTAGATTAGATTAAAGGAACACCCTCCCTGGTAACGGCTGAACTAGTTAACCAAATACAAATATTTAGGTAAAATACTTTCATAAAACCCGTCTACTTCCCCCACCAGTAGACTTGTTCAGCTAAAGGCATAATGTAATGTTCAACTTTAGTAAATAAAGACTTAAAAAAACACTACCCCATCTGTGTAGTTACCGGTTACCTGACATTCTACGCTTAAAATAACCCATCTATTCCCCATAATTGTTCGATATAACTTACCTCTCACCCGCTGGTCGAGTACACAGCAGTATATATCCTCCTCCATCACTCACCGCGTGGATACTATTTCACTCTGGCCGCAAATTGCCTCAGATCACCTACGTTGTCCATAAACATATATAGAAGAGCAACTGACCATAACACCCGTATAGCGATCATCACATAACGTGGGAACATTAGTAGTACTGCTGTCAAAACATAGATGGCGCCAGGACAAACGGTAATTCCTATGGACTCGGATACAAGACACTCCGTACATTGACAACATCGCACACTCATATTTTTACCACTTCGGACACCAGCTTTAGCCGTTTCGCATATGTGTACGTGTTCCATATTAAAACGACAATATAATGCTATTAACAATTAAAATTTTCTATTTAACAGGCATATAGTTATTAAATGAAGTTTAGTGATGTAATAGACATAATCCGGAGTTGGTAAGGACGCCGCCCGCCAGCGTAAACACAACACACCCGAATGCCCACAAACACGATACAACGCACAAAACACAACACTTCTGTCAGTTTTTTTATAAACTCCTTTTATATTTATTATGTGATAGTTATACTTGCATAAAATGATAACTATTATAGGTAAGCGCCTAATATTTAATATTAATCAATAAAAAAGAAGTCAGAAGCTACACGCCTGTCTGTACATGTCTTTTGTGTAAAAGTATTTTGGGCGCTCATGTGCTTGTGCGCTAGCTGGCGTTCACACCTGTTCTCGCCTACAAGCATTAGAATTAAACAAACGAATTTATTTTTTCATTTATATACAAGAGAAGGCTACTCTTAAATCTGTAATATTCATCTGATCACTGGTCTCCCATTTGGTCCTCATTGATTTATAAAATAAAAAAAAAAATAAAATGTTTATTTAGGTAAGGTACATACATACAATAAATTTTTACAAAGATTGGTTGACTTATAGGTAGAGCTAGTACATACAATGCCTAAAGCCACTATTACGCAAAGCGTTTCGGGCATGATAAACTTAAATGACATGCTTAATACTAATTGAGCATAATGAGTAGAATGAAAACAAGAAATGAAAACATAGATGAAAAAGCAGCACAAATACAATTATGTTGACAAACAGCGCTCTTAAAAAAAAAAAAAAAAAAAAATCACACATTGGTTGACAATAGAAGGGTAAGGTAGGTTACAGGGAATTTATTAGGTATAGCTTCGTTTTTAACTTAAACTGGTTGAGAGAGGTACATTCTTTAACATGGTTGGGAAGGTCATTCCACATTCTGGGCCCCTTGATTTGTAGAGCATTTCTAGTTTGATTAAGTCGTACTCTAGGAATATCAAAACTGTCTTACTTAAAACTTATCTTACTTAAAAACTTAATATCAAAACTTATCTTACTATTATTGAATGTCAATAACCGTATTATGCAATTTCTATTTCTTCTATTTCTTTCTTTATTATGCACCCCATACCCATCCCGTGGGCAGTGGTGTAAAGGATTACAGAGGCACATAATCGGTTCAGGAACTGAACCCTCTAGTTCGGTTAGCTAAGCAAGTAACAGTGTTTGACGCTAGTTACAAAATTATTAATGTTGTATACACATGTACACACACTCATACATACATGTATGTACGACGACTGGATCACTGTGTACTGGAGGCTGTTATGGCAGCAAACACTCTCCAGGCGACCATATATCTTGGATAAGTCGCTCCACATAATTGTCGCTTGGACCGTCGACTTCCTATGGCGTCACCTCTCACATATTTACGTCTTATTTCGTTATGAAATTAGATTATTTCAGAGTAAAAATAGGTTTGATCATGTTCTACGTGTAGCACCAACATTATAGTAAGTAAATATACCATATTTCTTCATTACTTACGTAATGCTAGGACGATTTGTGTAGTTTTGGGCCGATTTGGGTAATTCTATGGACCCGAAGTGTGCTTTCCCCGTCCCACTCAGTGCTTCTAATGTAAGGGTTTTCACCATACCTCAAAAGGCTGCACCAATAACATCAAATGTGGGAAATGCTCTGGTTCCCATTACACACGGGACTGTGCATCAGATATACTCTGCTGCTCAAACTGTGGTGTTGCTCATGACATTCCATTCTGACAATGTCTTTCGTATGTAGCGGCGCAAACTCAGGCTCTCCCCGCCCTCCACCTGCAATACGGTCATGCTCTGAACCGACTCTATCTCTGACTCTAACTGTCCATCATCAACCTCTACATCACGCTCCGCTGTCTCCTTTGCTCATGCCTGATCTGTCTATCACTTATATTCCTGTGGCCACTGTATCCCATCTTCTCCCACAAAGCGTACAACTGTCTCTATCTTTTTTTTTTTTTTTTTTTGAGATATATACAAGAGTTGTTACATTCTTGTACAGCCACTAGTACGCGTAGCGTTTCGGGCAAGTCCTTAATCCTATGGTCCCTGGAATACGATCCCCTGCCGCGAAGAATCGTTTTTTCATCCAAGTACACATTTTACTGTTGCGTTAAACAGAGGCTACAGTTAAGGAATTGCGCCCAGTAAATCCTCCCCGGCCAGGATACGAACCCATGACATAGCGCTCGCGGAACGCCAGGCGAGTGTCTTACCACTACACCACGGAGATCTTGTTGACACTAGCATTGTGGATGCACTCGAGAAGACGCTGGACAGCCTCCTGACTAAATTCTTTCCATAATCCGTCTAACCCATTCCTGCGGATGACCCAACGCTCCCCTCCTCCACATCTAACTGTACTATGCTTGTCATCCACCCTCCCGCAGCTACCTTTGCTGTCTCCGAGACATTTGAACTGATGCTGGAAAAACGTCCTCCATAACACCTTGGTGCGCTTTCCCCCAATCACTTCCTGGGCTGACTTGCCACAAACCCCGACCTCTGGCACTAAGAGGAAGCAATCCTCAGCTGTCCCTACTTCCAAGCACCCTGCCACTTTGCCTGCCACACCAAATCCATCTCGCACATCCGCGATGCATCCTCACCCCACTCTCAGGTCTTCCTCGTGCTGTCCAACTGGCGCATCTAAGAAGACTGATGAGCTTGCATCCCAGACGTAAAGCTCCAGATTCCATCTACGTCTTACCCTGTCTTCGCCTGCCCTGTCTTCACCTGACTTCCCTACCCTACACATTCATCCCGTGTTCCTTCATGTGCTCGCACTTCCCTTCCTTTCTCATATCTGATTAGCGACGGCCTCCTCTTTATCCTTTGCCTCCCCACCTCTGTCTCTTGCCTATATCCTATGCTTTCTGTAGTTCGGCGACACTGTGCTTTCATCTTTCCTGTGACTCCTCATCTTTCCTGTCCTGAGTCCCTTTCCTCTAGTCTGTTTATTTTGTTTTTCTCCTGACCCACATAGGAGACGTTGATATCTTCCCGCCTCTGCCACATTTTGACCATTGATGCGCCGCTGTGCGTGCTGCATCTTTCTTCATTATCACTCATGCAGTCATCGGGAGGACGAACCTTCATGCAAACTGACCGTATTGTGAAGAAGAAAAAGGGTCTTAACAAGAGTATTGATTGTAATACATTACAAGAATGAGTGGGAACTTTGAAAGGTCCTTTGCAAGGTACCGAAGCCAATACCGATCGCAGCAGTACTAAAATGAAAAGTCGGTTTCCACATAAAATCTGGATTGGGGAAGAATGAAACACATTAAAGCTGAAGCACAAGTCAGTATAATGCAAAGCATTGTTCACTGAAGCTGATGAATATATAAGACATTCATAATCCTGTTTAGACAACAGGGAAGAGGGCAATTTTAGAAGTGTCCATCTATCTGCACCTCAAGAGGTATGTGACAATATTTTGAATAAGGTAAGAGCTGTAGTGCATTCAGTAGGCAGGTGTTGATTGATTGAAGAGTAAGCCACTCAGAGGTGGCATGAACATTAGTAGCCCGTAAGTGGTAAATGTTTGGAGTGAGTATGATTTTTGGTCATGAAAGGATATATATATACAATACTGTGTGTCAGTCTTTACTATATGGCTGCTATTGTGGGGAGCATACTGCTTGACACTATTGTGAGGGTATCCAGCTGCTGGACACCTTTCATGACCAGATGTTAAGCATCAACAATAAAAAGTTTCATAATATATCTATAATAGAAGTTGATTATGGATATAAATGATCATGGATGGACAGTCGGACCTTAGACAACGTGTATGTATGTATGTAGTTAGTTCACATCAA
Organism: Procambarus clarkii; assembly: GCF_040958095.1. Lineage (NCBI taxonomy): Eukaryota > Metazoa > Arthropoda > Malacostraca > Decapoda > Cambaridae > Procambarus > Procambarus clarkii. Next base: position 16,794,819 of record NC_091239.1, on the reverse strand, counting down.
TCTTGCAAATGTCCATACATTTGGTATGGTATGTTGTACATTTCTGGTGAGTTTTCTTCTGTTCTGTGGTCTTGCATTTCCAGACTCCTTTCCTCTAATGAAGGGGGCTAGATTGTGGTCCTGGTCTACAGGGGTTGAACAAAGCACAAGCCCTGCCACCACTGAGTTAGCTGTCTTGGGAAAATTAGCTGTAAAGGAATGAGCTTTGGGGAGCATACCTATATGGTAGATAAATGATTAGTTCTGTGATTACTTATACAGACAATCTCACGTCATGGATTTTCTATATCAGTTAAGAAATAGAATAATAAAACAATAAATAAATAAATTTATCTTATTGCATATGTGATATAAACATTATCTAGTGTACTGTATACAGTATGTCAGGCACTAATACATGGATATTAAAAGTAACTTGTACAGAGAATAACATTTTATTGAGAATGACGAGTGATGTACATTGATGTACATGATGAAAACAACAAAATTGTGGCTAGGAGTGGCACTTTGTTCATCAACTTAATGTGACTTTTCACTGCCGAGGATGACTTATCCACACAATACAGGAAATGAAGATGTTTATATATAAGAAACAACAAGCAAAATTAAGTTGTTGAAATTATGAACCTTTGAATAATAATTTTGTAGTGTCTTGGCTGTTAAAGTTTAAAAAATAATTGTAAAATTTAAAATCCCTGACTATATTTTACATTACTACAGCTCAAAAACTGCGGCAATTTGCTGTATAGTACATAATTATGCTCATTGCTACATATCACGAGACATCAACAAGTGGTTCGAGGGGTAGGCTTTTCATGGCTGATGAGAATGGCTTCATGTGCTAACCCAATGCTCGTAATAACGTGATAAGTAAATTGTTAGACTTTTATTTGTAAATGCCTTCAGAACTGAGCCATCTCATCTAAATGGTGTTCACCAAAATTAGCTATAAACATAAAGCTGATTACCAATTAATTTACATTTAGATTCCTAAGATATTGTTAGATTAGATATTTTATTTTAATTTACACAAAGGTGTCACTTCAGCCATAGAAAGCAATAGTTGGTTAAACTGATCAAGATAAATCTTATATAGTGCTCTTCCACAGATCTTATAAAGCTCCTCCACTTATTGGAAACTCAGTTTAACAGAAAAATGACTGATTAACTCTGAACATTAATTAACATTATACTATATATGTGTAAAGAATGTGCAATCATAAACCAGTGTATAATAATAATAATAAATGCTTTATACGTGAAATATGGCCCTAGGAACCACACTAAGGTAATACTTGAAAGATGGAATATACATTCTTATATAATGGAATGAATACTTTCTGGGAGAAGACCCCTCAGTAGTTTCCCCAACTTTACTCTGGAATCTGCCTTTCATGAGGCAGGAGAGTTGTATAGTCTTGATGGTATTTCTGCACACTTGAGCATCCATCTCCTGCAAAAGTTTTCTTGCATCTTATGACTTGCATGCCTGCTTCAAAGTAAAATTTGGCCTGTTTCTGTTTTCTGTAGGCTTTGAGAATGGCACCCTGTTTCTGGCTTCTGGGGCCTTAGTTTTCAATACTGTTCCTTCTGAGTCATATTGACCTCTCCTTCAGTTGGTCTGTCCTTTTTGTTATGTTAGTGCTGTTGGAAATGGATGGGGCCTCCTTCCTCTGACATTGCATTTGTGTGATCACAATAGCTTCCAGTTGTATGGCATTTGCAGTGTTTGTGTGTTGCCTGGCCTGATGAAGGTGGGCTTACTGCTACTTTCCATGTTGACTGGTACACCCAACCTCCATACTTCATGCCTCACAAATGATCTTTGTTGGAGTCACATGGTGGGCTTTTTGGTCCTGTATTCATGTCTTGGACATTTTGTTCTTCAGTTGGGTTCCGTTATGTGCTATGTCTTGCAACTGAGGAACTGCATTTTTGTCTTCTTGTACTGTTTGGGTCAAGCCTCTGTTTGTTGTTTCTCTATCTCACATTTCTTGTTCCCAGGCTCTCCTTTTCCAAGGCTCTCCTTGTGATAGTTCAGTTCAGCCAGTAGTCTGTTAGTTCTCACTGTGCTAAATTGATAACTTTTCTGTGGGAAGCCCCTTTAGCTTCCTGGAGCTATTGGGCTAACATGCGAATCATTAGACGGGCATTAGTCTATGGAGTTCAGCCTGCTGGGGACCACTAGCCAGAACCTGGCCCTCCCCCTCAGAGAGGCGCAGGGAGCAATGGCCCTGGAAACCCCCACCCCCGGTGGTTGGGGGTTTTCCTTATCTGCCATCAACTGGGGTTAAGTACCCAGAAAGGTAGACATAACAAAACTGACCCCACATACCTGCTTGATGGGGTTCTGGGCATTCTTCTACTCCCCAAGCCTGGCTTGAGGCCAGGCTTGGGGAGTCTTACCTTGGGTCAAGCCAGGCTTGACTCAAGGTAAGAAAATTGCAACAGAAAATTTAACAGAGGCAGATGATAAGAAAATTGAACAGAAGCAGAATTCCCTCCAATCCCAAGCAAACAAGCAAACATACACACTCTATTGCCGCACCGCTCGTCCTTGCAGCCCCCCATCCCAGCTGGGAGGGGGAGGGGAAAGCCCTGGACCCCCAGCGCCAGCAATCCAGTCACTCTAGTTTATCAGCTAATGCTAACCGGGGTGGACGTCTTCTCTGGCCTCGCTTTCCAAGTAGTGTTTGTCTTCGTGGTGTCCTCTGTGGTGACCAGGTGTCTTCAAGAGTACCAGGGGTGCATCCTTCCATAAACACCCTGTGAGTACTTGCGTGTTTGGGTTCTCTTCCCTGGTGCGTTTGGGAACCAATTCCGTAAGGATTTTTGTTGCTCTGCACTTACCGCCTTTGAGGCCAGTTGGAGTTTCGTGGCCATTGTTTGGTCTTGGGAAGGGGTTGGTATCGTACTGGTTAAAGCATCAAGGTGTTGTGCAGTCTGTCTACCTACGTGGCTGCTGCTTCCTGTTTCCTCTAGGGACATTATACTTTTGCGGGGTTTTCTTTTGTTTTTGTTGACCAAACCACACACTAGAAAGTGAAGGGACGATGACGTCCCTTTCCTTGCCTGGTGTGGCTATAGTTTAACTCATAATATACTGTATTAGTGGTTCTCCGCTAGGCCCTGTGCTTGTACACTTTGCAGGGGTTTCAGAGTTTTGATCTCCCAATTGTTAGCTTTCGATCTTAACCGGTTAGCAATGCCTTGCCCGGGCTTCCTGTAGCAGACAGCCTATGAACCCTGGAAAACCCTGTTGGGGCTCGGTGGACCTGTGGATGTGTCTTCCGAATTCCAGGCTGCCTCATGCAGGTTTGAAGGTTGCTGTGTGCAGCACATAATGTCCCTTGTTGTTGTCTCAGGGTGACAGTCACCACTTTTGCCCTCGTCATGCTGCCTGCTGAGTCAACGACACCTTGTGAGTCGTATTCTCTGCTTGTTCTCTAATACTGTTGACATTACTGTTTGGGTACAGATAGCAACCGCATTGCATGCTAGGTTTAGGTTGCTGCAATGCGCTGGGTTGGTTTCCCACTCGGATGCCCCCGCAGCTGCCCCGCTTTGGTTATAGGGTCCTGGCCCGGGGGGGGGGGGGGGGGTGGCATTAGTCGCTTTGACTTTGGTTCAGTCTGCGCTCCCGGATCCTTCCCCTGTTGATCTACCTGCACCTCCCACCTGCTTCCGACTTTCAAACGGCTTGAGGGTTTTAGGGTCGGAGCAGGGTTTAGTTGGTAATGAGGACTGGTAGCTTCAGGGGCTGCCCCGTTCGGGTTGGGGATGTAGGCATTCGAGCTGGTTCCTCCTTCCGAGGCTTCTGGGTCCCACCAGCAGGCCCTCTTCTTTTCAGCCTTTCCCCTGGACTCTGCCTTTTCTTCAGGGGTAGAGGGTATGGAGGAAGTCTCTGCCCCGGGTCCTGCATTGGGGGATCCCAGGGCTGGGGAGGAGTTGACCTGGGGGCCTTGGGCCTCCTTTGAACCTACTTGAGTGTTGTGAGCCCTCTTTGCAGGGCTTGTTGTTGCAGGGGGGAGGGCATTTCTTACTCTCCTTCTCTGTATGAGTATGATTTGAGGTCGGCTCCTCCCCAGGTTTGGTTCCGGGCTCCCTTGGGTTCCTCGGCTCCGTCTTTCCGGAGGTTTTCTGCCTCTCGAATCTCGCCTAAGGAGGTTCTGGAGGCTCTTGATAAGTACTTTCTGCGAGACATTCTGCCCCTGTAATGGGTCTGTCCTTATTTGAGTTTGGTTGTTCTTCCCCATATTGGGTGTGTTTGGAGATTTCAGAGTCTTCCTGGCTGGCAGACTGCCTGTTCTTTTTGTTGGGGGCATGGCATAGCTTCTGTCGGTCCCGCACGCTTGAGTGGCGAGAAACTTCTACCGTTCTGCAAGCTTTCCTGGGGAAGGGTGATGAGCACCTTAATGCGTGCTTGTTTGCCCCTATGCTTTTTTGGGATGTTGACCTTATGCAGATGCACAGGCAGGTTCCTACCCTTTCAGCGTCCTTGGTTGCTGAGAATTTGCACGCCTGTGGGCATTTTGCTTCGGTCTTGCGCTTCTTTTCCATTCTCGAGCTGTCTTCGGCCAAGCTGGAGGAGGATGTGGAGGTGTTGATTGCTGGGCCTTTGTTGGGTGTGCTGGCCTCGGTGGCTCGGGTGTCAGCCGTGCTGTTGAAGCTGTTTGCAACTATCCTGAAGGAAGCAGTGTCTTTGTTCTTTGCTTCTCATCTCGTGTGCTGTCAGGCTGTGCTCGCCCTCTTTGGAATCCGCTTGGGCCCTGGTGTTTAGGTTTTCATCACCATTTTGTCCGTTGCTGTTTGTGGTGGCTGCTGTCACAAGGTTTCTGCAGGCTGCTTCATCTAGTTATCGTCTTATGTCGAACTTGTTGGTTCTCTGGAGTGGCCGTTCTCGGCCTTTTCGGATGGGTTGTGTCAGGGCTCGGGGTTTCGGGATGATCGGGGTGGGCTGTTGCCGCCAGCTTTCTGAGCCAGCGCTTCCTTTGGAGCCGGCATTGTCTGGTCAGCGCAGTGATCGCTCTGTTTGTCGGTTGACATGTCATAAAGGGCGTCGGTCCTTTCGCGGTTCGCCCCGTTGATGCGGGGATTGTGGGGGGGAGGAAAGGCTTGCTCTGTTTGCTCTCGGTTGGTCCCAAGATTCATGGGCATTTCAGGTCATATCATCTGGGCAGTGGTGGCGTTGGGAAGCGGAGGCTCCTTCGGTAGGTTTGGGGCTGGCCGGGCAGGCTTCTTCTTCTGCAATTCATCTCAGAGTGGGTGCACTTGGGCTTGGTCGAAATGACACTGTCCTTCAGGTCGGTTTCTCACCTCTTCCCAGTACTGAAACAGGACTGTGCGAATCTGCGGTTCATTCAGGACTTATTCCATCTGAACCCCTGGATTTCTTGCCCCTCCTTTTCGGATGACCACTCTGTCTCAGGTCCGGCTTCTTTTGGAAACGGGTGTCTGAATGGTGTTCCTGGAATTCAAGGATGTGTATTGGCACATCCCTATTCATCCAGGGTTCAGGGACTGGCTGGGTTTCATGGTGGGGATCAGGCTTACCACTTTCATTGCCTTTTGGCTTGATTCTGGAACCTCACGTATTCATGCATCTTATCTGGGTTGTGGTGACCTGTCTTTCATCTGCTAGGGATTCGGGTCCTGGCCAATCCGATGACTGGCAGGTGTGGTTCCCAGTCGGTCTGCTTGTCTGCTTGCCAGGGGTGTGGTTCTTTCCCAGCTCACTGGGCTCAATGTGTTCATGAATATGTCGTCTCTCAGCTGGGGCTTTGTGACCAGTGCTCACCAGGCTGGCCAGGGGCGGTTAGGTCCATCCTTCCATCGGGCTCACAGCACAGTGTGGGAGTTCGCGGCGATTTGGCTGTTGCTTCAGTGGGTTCAGGTCGCCTGGCTCGACCATTCGGCTCCATTCAGACTGTTCTCCAGTGGTTCATTGCCTGAACTGCAGTGGTTTTCATTGGTCCTTGCCTCTTTGGGGCTGTCGCTTCGAATGGCTCGTCTGCTGGCTTCTCGGGGTTTGGCTCTCCATGCGATTCATATCCGGGGAGTGTCCATAGTCCTAGCGGACAGCCTCTCCCAGTTCATTCCTCCTGTCCATGGAATGGATGGTCGACGCCGCCTCCTTCAGTTGGCTCTGCCAGAAATATGGACTTCCCCGGAAGTGGACCTCTTTGCATCGGTATGGTCTCGGCATCTCTCTATGTGGTACCCTTCCCTGACTGCGAGTCTGTTGTGGAGGATGTCTTTCGGCAGGACTGGCTAAGAAGGGGTTACCTGTACCTCTTTCCCCTGGTCCAGCTGTTACTTCAGGTTCCTCATGTCCTCATGGCCCCCTTTGGTGGCCAGGCCAGCCTTGGTTCCAGGTGCTGCTTGCTTGGTGTATGAACCTGGGACGTTTTCAGCGGCACTGACTCTTCCAGCATGTCGAATCAGTCCGGTATATGGCTGATTCGGTCTTTTCCTCTGCTCTTCGCATCTGGTCTTTTTAACCAGGTTTATCACCATTTTTATGGTAATCAGGTGGCTTCGTTGATGATGTCCCACCTGAGAGTTTCGTCTCGGTGACATTATGACGTTTCCTGGCATTCTTTTTGCCATTTTCTGTCTTCATAGGTTGTCTTATATTCTGATCGGGTTGTCTTGGCTCTTTCAGGACCGTCATTTGATGCCTAATACTGTCGCCTCGAATAGTGCGGTGCTGGCGAAGCCACTCCAGCCTGCGTTCGGGGGTAGTTGTCACTTCTGCCCCATTCCGTAGTCTTTCTCATGGTTTGTTTCACCTCTGGCCTGCTCATACACCGCCTGGGCCGTCCTGGTCCTTGGACAGGGTGCTCTCCTATCTTTCCTCTCCTCGGTTTGTTGTGGCCCCTTTGGTACAAGATTTTTTCCAAGGCTCTGTTTGTTGACATTGGCCAGTGGAGGTCGGGGTGATGAGCTTCGTGCTCTCCTCTGGTGTAGGGGTTTCTGCCCTTTCGGTCCTGGTGGTCGGTTTGTTCAGTTGCAGCCTTCTCCTTCGTTTCTGGTGAAGAACGAGACGGCTGCTTTCCGGAGGAGTCCTTGGGTCATTGAGGGTTGATCAGGCCGGGGGTGCTTCATGTGTTATATCCAGTTGTGGCTCTTGCTGTTATCTGCGTGCTTCGGCTTCAGTGGCTGGGTTTGCGCTTTGGGTTGATACGGTTTCCCTCGTTCCCTGTTCCAGGGCTCGAGTCTCCCAGGTCATCTGCAGGGTTATTAAATCTAACCAGCCTGCGGTCTATCCTCCTGCCCATGATGTTAGGAAGTTTCTGCATTGGCTGCCATGGTTGGCAACATGTCTTGGGTGGATATTCGGGCAGATGGATCTTTTGGAGATCGAACAGAGTCCTGGCCGCCCGTTATTTGGTTAACATTCCTGCTCCTGGGCGTTCCTGTGTTGTTTTGGGTTGCAGATTGCGGCCAGTTGTCTCAACTTCGTGTTGAGGAGTATGTAGTGGCCTCCTTCCTGGTAAGTCCCTCTTTCCTTATCTTTAGGTATGTAGCTCTAAGGAGCCATAATTAAGGGCTCTCCACAGAAAACCAGCATTGAATGTAAGGAAACAACATTTTCTGGGTGAGCCCTGGAGGCTCCCTGGCAACCTTCCCTCCCGCCAGTCGGCTGCGTTGTTTGAAGCTTAGCTTCCGAACTGGAGTGCTAGGTAGCTGGCGCGGGCAGATCCCGGGGCTCCCCCCCCCTCCCCCTCTTGTACTCACCTACTCGTGCTTGCGGGGGTTGAGCTCTGGCTCTTTGGTCCCCCGCCTCTCAACTATCAATCAACTGGTGTACAGATTCCTGAGTCTACTGGGCTCTATCATATCTACATTTGAAACTGTGTATGGTGTCAGCCTCCACCACATTACTGCCTAATGCATTCCATCTGTTAACTACTCTGACACTGAAAAAAGTTCTTTCTAACGTCCCTGTGGCTCATTTGGGTACTCGGTTTCCACCTGTGTCCCCTTGTTCGCATTCCACCCGTGTTAAACAGTTTATCTTTATCTACCCCTGTCAATTCCTCTGAGAATTTTGTAAGTAGTGATCATGTCTCCCCTTACTCTTCTGTCTTCCAGTATTGTGAGGTGCATTTCACACAGCCTTTCCTCATAACTCATGCCTCATAGTTCTGGGACTAGCCTATTGGCATACCTCTGAACTTTTTCCAGCTTCGTCTTGCTTGACAAGGTACAGGCTCCGTGCTGGAGCCACATACTTCCCCTTCCCTTGTATTGGGGAGGGGAGGACTGTGCAGATGAGCAGCACGGCAGTTTAGCGTGACGTTTGCTTGTTTCCTTGGGATTGGAGGCGTTCTGCCTCTCTTTTCGGTTTTTAGTTGTACTTTTCTTACCATGTTGGATTTTTTGTTATGCCTACCTTTCTGGGGGTCTAATCCTGGTCGATGGCAGATAAGGAAAAACCCCAACCACAGGGGGGTTTTCCAGGGCCATTGCTCCCTGCAACCTCTCTAAGGGGGGGGGGGCAGGTTCTGGCTCGTGGTGCCCAGTAGGCTGAACTCCATAGAATAATGCCCAGCTGGTCTAATATATCACACATTAGATCGATAGCTTTAGGGAGCCTCCGGGGCTCACCCAGAAAATGGTGTTTCATTACAGTCAACGCTGGTTTTTATATATTCGTATTTTTAAAAGAGCAAAACAGTGTGTACTATCATTTGCTATAAGAAAATTTATAAACCTTTGGTTGTAAATAGGCAAAAAATACTAAATATTTTACCTAAGTTTAGCAGTACCATGTTCAAGAATAATGAGCCTATTTAGATTAGGTGAGGTTACTAAACTAGTTTTAATTCAAAATAAACAAAATGTCAATCATATGTTAAATGTATCTTTCACTGCACACAAAAAAATGGTAAAAAGAATTCCTTATTAGGGGCAAATTTGGCACTGATTAAAAAAGCATAACAATTACAGTATAATGTAACAAAAAAATCATAGAAAATAACTGTGCGGTGTGAGAGTGCCAGTTTGTGGGAGGCATTCCGTGTGGTTTAGGAACTACATGAGATTTGATTCTGTCACTGATAGGTAAGTCTGTATTGGGTCCAGGCCACAATTATAATGGACATAAGGACTTAGTTTAACAATTTAGTATGAGAAGACTATTTTCTAGGAACCTTGACACAGGTCACTTATCCGCCAAATGATAGTAAAATGCTAGGCGACCACAATCGCTTAACACGGCAAAAGGATTAAATAGTTGTGTGACATTTCCCGAGCAAAGTAATAAGAGCATGCAGACTCTTGTCATGCAATATTTCACACCAACACAAAGGACTTTTCTGTAGAAAGTAATCGTGAGAAAATCACAAATATTCTTGCACACGTTCTGTTGAAGATTTAAGATACACTGTATATAAAATATTTGTAAGAGATATAATAAATGTTGACAGATATACATAATTATAATAATGATATACATGTATACAACATTACCAATATTACATGAAAATCAGCAAGTATTTTGTATTCATAAACATGCATATGAATTTAACAGCTGTTTATTATTAGCAGGTGTATATACTGTATTGGCTTCAGGGTATACATAAACAATATCTGTACAAAAACCAATCAAGAAAATTTGTAACAGTAACTTTTCTGATCGACAATATATTTACGTATTCAGAAGCAAGCTAACGTTTTTCTTTGAACTGAATTAAACAGGAAGTGTATTAAATATCAAAGATGAAGCTGACTGAGAGTTATAATCAGTGGACATTCTTAGCTAGGAACACCAAAATGATAATTGTCATACAACTTCCAAAATTCATGTAGAATTTAAAGAGGAATCTTTCATAATAAATAGTTTAGATAATGCATAATGTAAGCTAAAATGTTGAGTTAGGCAGGAAATATATTTAGGAATGGGTTAAGAAACACCAGTGAGCAGTATGCCTACTGATTACTGTACTACGTTATGCAAAACTCTGTATTCTGCATCAGTGACAAAAGCTACTCTATAATTTTGATCAAAATTTGAAAGATATATTTCATTATTGTCTAGAGGTCTTAAAGGTTTAAATCTTCCATTACAATTTCAAAAGGAAGTGCAAAGAGAAATTTTAACAAATTTATAAAGTTAAAACATAAGAGAACAATCATGACTTTTTAATTTAAAAAGAGTGCTAATAAATATGCTTACTGATAACATATGTGGATAAATATGAGCACAATACAATAATGGTATGATAACCTATGTTGTAGTTATCCTTTTCTAATACAAGGATTGGTATAATTTTCATTATTTACTTAAAATACTGTATTTCATATTGTTACCAAATCTCATTTTCCCAGTGGTTATAATCCTTTGCTAATTATAATAAGAATATTCTAGTAAAACATTATTTGTTTGAAGATTAACAATATCATTTTGATTGAAAGTTTAGTGACTAATTTATAGCAAACAAAAATATTTGTCTTGGCATTGTAAGTATTATGTAATTCAATAGCCTTGATGACACTAACTACAATACTCTATATGTGTATCAAGTATTTAAGAATTATGTGTAACCATTATGATTAATGGTCTTGATACTGTTGGTGTATTCCATTTACATAAACAGATTTGAGGCATGCAATACACCATATAACCGTCGGGTAGAAACACACCACATGCACGCTGATGAAGCAGAACATTGTGTGTTCCTATCAGAACTGTATAATACAAACACTGAATGTACTGTACAGTGTATCAGCATAGTAGTTCAGTACATTATGCATCTTGGAAGTTATAATTAAGGAGTTTGAATCTACAGTATATCACTTTAACTCTGTTTATTACAGAGTTTGAGCACAGGCAAATACATTGGTTGTATAAATATAAATAATAAGCATCACCACAGATTATTTCATATACAGTAGACAATATTCTGTACAGTTACTGTAAAATTAAAACTCATGTCCACAATATAAATAAAAATGACCTACCACACAATTTATGTATTTCTTTAGGGCAACACACCAGGCACTGTGGTGTGGCACACCTGGCACTGTAGCATGGCACACCAGGCACTGTGGTGTGGCACACCAGGCACTGTGGTGCTGCACACCAGGCACTGTGGTGCTGCACACCAGGCACTGTGGTGCTGCACACCAGGCACTGTGGTGCTGCACACCAGGCACTGTGGTGCTGCACACCAGGCACTGTGGTGCTGCACACCAGGCACTGTGGTGTGGCACACCAGGCACTGTGGTGTGGCACACCAGGCACTGTGGTGTGGCACACCAGGCACTGTGGTGCTGCACACCAGGCACTGTGGTGCTGCACGCCAGGCACTGTGGTGCTGCACGCCAGGCACTGTGGTGCTGCACGCCAGGCACTGTGGTGCTGCACGCCAGGCACTGTGGTGCTGCACACCAGGCACTGTGGTGCTGCACACCAGGCACTGTGGTGCTGCACACCAGGCACTGTGGTGCTGCACACCAGGCACTGTGGTGCTGCACACCAGGCACTGTGGTGATGCACACCAGGCACTGTGGTGCTGCACACCAGGCACTGTGGTGCTGCACACCAGGCACTGTGGTGCTGCACACCAGGCACTGTGGTGCTGCACACCAGGCACTGTGGTGCTGCACACCAGGCACTGTGGTGCTGCACACCAGGCACTGTGGTGCTGCACACCAGGCACTGTGGTGCTGCACGCCAGGCACTGTGGTGCTGCACGCCAGGCACTGTGGTGCTGCACACCAGGCACTGTGGTGCTGCACACCAGGCACTGTGGTGCTGCACACCAGGCACTGTGGTGCTGCACACCAGGCACTGTGGTGCTGCACACCAGGCACTGTGGTGCTGCACACCAGGCACTGTGGTGCTGCACACCTGGCACTGTGGTGCTGCACACCTGGCACTGTGGTGCTGCACACCTGGCACTGTGGTGCTGCACACCTGGCACTGTGGTGCTGCACACCAGGCACTGTGGTGCTGCACACCAGGCACTGTGGTGCTGCACGCCAGGCACTGTGGTGCTGCACGCCAGGCACTGTGGTGCTGCACGCCAGGCACTGTGGTGCTGCACGCCAGGCACTGTGGTGCTGCACACCAGGCACTGTGGTGCTGCACGCCTGGCACTGTGGTGCTGCACGCCAGGCACTGTGGTGCTGCACACCAGGCACTGTGGCGTGCCACACCAGGCACTGTGGCGTGCCACACCAGGCACTGTGGCGTGCCACACCAGGCACTGTGGCGTGCCACACCAGGCACTGTGGCGTGCCACACCAGGCACTGTGGCGTGCCACACCAGGCACTGTGGCGTGCCACACCAGGCACTGTGGCGTGGCACTCCAAGCACTGTGGCGTGGCACACCAGGCACTGTGGTGTGCCACACCAGGCACTGTGGTGCTGCACACCAGGCACTGTGGTGCTGCACACCAGGCACTGTGGCGTGCCACACCAGGCACTGTGGCGTGCCACACCAGGCACTGTGGCGTGCCACACCAGGCACTGTGGCGTGCCACACCAGGCACTGTGGCGTGGCACCCCAGGCACTGTGGCGTGGCACTCCAAGCACTGTGGCGTGGCACTCCAAGCACTGTGGCGTGGCACACCAGGCACTGTGGTGCGACAGCACGTTTCTAGTACATAACCTTAAAACTGCTCAAATGTAATTATAAAACAATTTATAACAAAATAAATACTTTCATTATGCTAATTAATACAAATATTTAAAACCTTAATGAACATTTATTTAAGACAACAAATTACAAATTCGATTCATGGTATAAACTATGAATCATAAAATTCACATTAATATTTACAACACTCTTCATTTGACAAGAATGAGTGGAAAAGATTCAGTTAAAGCATTGTTTTATGTTACTGTTCCATAAATCTCAAGAAAGAAATGTATTGTGTACTCACTGTAATAAAAAGATTTTCATCTGTTTACTAAAAACTGGACGCTATTTTATTTTGTTGTTGTTTGCAACTACTACTGTATATGAACGCATGTTTCTACTCGTGTAGCTCCGAAGCTAAGGCCATAAACTTAAGCGTATGATGTTGAATCACAATGAAACTCCTGAACTCACCATGGTGCTGGGATGTAACAATGAAGGGCAGACTCTGGTAGTCTGTTGTGAATAGGATAGTTGAATAAAATTATACATAATGAGAGTACTGTATATCTACATTTGACAGGTGAGGCATTACTTAAATTATGAAGTGTCCAGATATGAAATAAATAAACAAATCCACAAGGGCCGTGATGAGGGTTCGAACCTACGTCCGAGAGGATCCCAGACGCAGCCTTAATAGACTGAGCTATGACATGGTAAAAGAATTGCAACCGGAAGTTCTACTGACCTTACTCGGATCCTGCAGCCTCTCCGAGACACAAACCAGGGTTTTGCACAACTCCCCATGCACCCGAGCTCTGTCAATAAGCTGTTCTACCTCCTCTCCTTACTTCATTATACACAGAAATCACAATAACGTGATGCATCAAATAAACAAATTTGATTTGTTCATTTGATGCATCACGTTATCGTGATTTCTGTGGGCAATGAAATAAATAAGTATGTAAAATACAGTACATGAAGCATAATGCTATTGTGACAAAATGGGGATCACTGCCTGTTAATGGTACAGTATACTTGTATGTATACCTACAAATAAACTGTAGGACATAGATTACTGTACTGTGTAAGCTAAAACTGATGTACAGTACTTAACTACCGGCTTTCCAAGAAATCCTATCATTCTTTTCTGCTGGAAAATAAGAATGCAGGAACACTGGGATATGGTAAAAAGTACAGTCCCTGAATTTAAAAAAAAGTGTAGATCTAATAAAACACAGGTATGGTAATACAGTGCTGTACTTGAAAGTGCAAAGGAAATAATATAATATGTTGAGATGCTTTAGAGATTCGTAAAAATATTGGAAGACTAAGTGATTTAAAATATATGTTGAGTGAAGGAAACAAAACCCAAATAGACAATGAGGATGTAGAGTGAGTGGTTCAGCATGCTGGTGAGGAAGACAATAGTGGGACAGGTCAAAAAAGTAACTGAATTACTTATGAGATGTCTGACAGGACTTTTTACATAGAAAATGGGAATTCATTAATGTGAAGAATTTTCTTCCTATTTAATTAAGTATAAAAGAAGCATGCTGTTAACCCTTCTGCTGCAGTTTACATCTCTCGATGTTTTCAGACATGCTGGCAGTTGTCCCTGGCTGCATAAATGGAGAGGATGTAAGGTAAATACACAGATGTAAGGTTGCACCTCCACACCCAAAATAAGGCACCAAATATATACAGCATTTCTTGATTTCCCTAATCTTCATGGTTTCCTGTAACTTATTAAAAAAAATAATGTATTTTTATTTTCTAAATACTGTATGTTTGATTTAATTTATTTTAGGAACCTGGATTGGAGGTAAATTAGTTTTAGTCATTGTAACTTAAATTTTTTTTGTTTTTTCCAAAATTCTTATCTTTTTCAATAACTTGTAAAAAATGTATTGTTTTGAATTGTTTTTCTTTTGTCTGGGTGATTACGTAGGGTATAACACATTTAATTCCCTTCAGAGTCAAATTCTAGCAACAAAAATAATAATAAAATGCTGTTTTTCTGAGGGTAGCCCCCTTCAGCTCCGTGGAGCTATAAGGCTAATATGCAATTCATTAGACCAGGGCAGTAGTCTATGGAGTTCAGCCTACCAGAGACCACGAGCCAGAACCTGGCCCCCTCAGAGAGGCGCAAGGAGCAATGGCCCTGGAACCCCCCCCCCCCCTTTAACAGTGGTTGGGGGTTTTCCTTATCTGCCATCGACCGGGGGTTAGGCACAACAAAACAGACCCCCACAGGATAAGAAAATGTTCGTGGGAGGTTCCCGGGTTACTCGGCGGTTGCTCGAGCAGTTGTGTGGGAGTCTGAACTTCGCAGTGTTGGTCTACCCGCTGGAATGGGGTTGGATTTGGTATCTGTTCTGGTTCCTTCGGGGATGCCCCTTCCGCCTCTCTCGCGATAGCTGGGGGCATTGCGTCAGTTGCTACATCACCGGCTTCCTCTTTGGGTTTTTCGGGGTTCAGTGCCTTGGCACCTGCCCGAGCCCTTGCTCGATGTATTCATGGATACATCGTCTCTCTCGGCTGGAGCTTTATGACCAATGCTCACCAGGCCAGCCAGGGGCGGTGGGGTCTGTCCTTCCATTGGGCTCACAACATGGTGCGGGAGTTCACGACGGTCTAGCTGTTGCTTTGGAGGGTTCGGGTCTCTTGGGGTTCGACCATTCGGTTCCATTCGGACTGTTCTCCGGTGTTTCATTGCCTAAACCGCGGGGGTTCTCTTCGGTCCTTGTCTCTTTGGGGCTGGTCACTTAGAGTGACTTGTCTGCTGAACCCGTGTAGTCGCGGGCCATTTGAATCGTGTCCGGCACCCAATGTCGAATATATACGCCATGAGCATGATGGGACACGTTACTCAGGGGATATATATATGCCATGCACAGTTTAAGGTTTAAGGGGCCGGGAATCGGCAAAATATTCAAATTATGTGAAAATTACTAATAAATGTTAAACAAATCTCCAACTTATTGGCTTCAGCGTCGTGAAAGTTTCACTCCAATATTTTCAGAAATTGATTTTAGACAAATTTTTTAAAAAGAAGAACGTCTTGTTGATAAGGAGAACAGCTTCTATTAACTGGAACTGAGGGATAATGCAGTAATAATGAGATGCAAGCACCTGTCTGACGCACAGAGAAGAAGAATAGTAGTAAGAAGTGCCCACAAAGTGGATATGCATCTGGTGCCTTTATAGCATTGCTAAGTAATACATAATAAAACAAATAATAATGAGTATGTATGTTGTTATGCTCTATTTTGTTATATATCATATAAATACATTGCCCAATGTTAATATCTGTTACTTTCACCAATGTTCACAAATATTTTTTTTTGTCCTTTGTTTATTATCTGACTTTGTTGTAATCTTTACATCCTGTAGAGTGCCTACCCGTCCTTAACTGTGTAAAGATAGAATGTAATTGGTCAACAAACAATTCAGCTACAACTGGCAGAACTTGGGACTGATTTTTTTTTGGGGGGGGGGGGGGGGGGGATTTTTCACAGATTTCAAACTATTTTCTTTGTCTCTTTAGGTTGTTTTGATGATTAGGGACCAGATTAAGGCTTTTACCACTTATATAAAGTATACATATATATCCCCTAAATCATTATAATTATCCCTATTTTTTGGGGGGGGGGGGGGGTGTATTTTCTCTTGACTTCATTTCAACACACATTGTCCAATAACTTTCACATCATCGAGTACGAATGCCAAACAATGTTTATTAAAACATACAAGACTATTAATGAATTAGAACCATCTTATTCACTGTCGATAACTTCAATTATCTCTATAACTAGAGTTTTGACTGAGTCAGCATTAAAAATCAGGTTTCTGACCTATTCTCACCATATTTACATATACTGGGCACAGCTGTCTGTTCTACAATCCTCTTTGATTGTTTTTTTTCATAAACCTTAAATGATGGGAGTTATTAATTTTTTGGTCAAAATTTGCCACATACAGTACAGTGGTACTGTACCTCGAATTACGAGCGTCCCTGTGTACAAGTTTTTCGGATTACGAGCAGGACATGCTCGGAAAATTTACACCGGAATACAACTGTTGCCTCGGAATACGAGGGTGTTGATACGCGTACAGGCCGACCTAGCGTGTGGTGGCACGGCGATCGCCCCTAAGTTTACCAGTGCCTTGCGCCCAGTGACTATCCCGCCTGAATTCTTCCCCAGGATTTACAGTGTTTTGTTGGATATTTGACCATTTGAGCATAAAAGTTATTATATATCTTGCAATGGGTCCAAAGAAAGCCAGTGGTAAGGTTCAACCTAAGAAAATAGTTGTGAGTAGAGGCAGTAGAGGATGTCCCTTCTTCATTAAGAAAATGTGTGAAGTATGGGAAGAACTGCAAAGTTTTGTTGAAAAAACTCACCCAGATAAAGCTGTAGCAGGACGTTGCATTGACCTTTTAAATGACAATGTGATGTCTTACTACAGACAAGTGTTAAAATGTAGGAAAAACAAATGTCTTTAGACAGTTTCTTAGTAAGACAAGCAAGTAGTGAACCACAAGCACGTCCTAGTGGTATGCAGGCAAAACATGCCAGAGAGTGCACTCCAGAAAGGTCCTCACTGCCTGATGTTATAATGGAAGGGGGACTCCCCTTCCAAACAGTAACACCTCTCCTAATCTCCCCCATCCTCCCCATCTTCCATACGCCAACAGCAGTCATCAGCAAGGGTAAGTAATAACTTGAACATACTTTTGTAGTGTAGATTTTGATGAATTAGGTATGAAATTTAGTTTGAAATGAGGCTTTTAGGTAATCAGGAACGGATTACTTCATTTCCCATTATTTCTTATGGGGAAATTAGCTTCGGATTATGAGCTGTCTCCAGGAACGGATTAAACTCTTAAACCGAGGTACCCCTGTATTTCAAATGCCATATTGACAATTCTTTTTTTTACAATAAACTTCATATACTGAATCCT
Source organism: Procambarus clarkii (assembly GCF_040958095.1). Lineage (NCBI taxonomy): Eukaryota > Metazoa > Arthropoda > Malacostraca > Decapoda > Cambaridae > Procambarus > Procambarus clarkii. The sequence continues at coordinate 16,777,255 of NC_091239.1, read as the reverse complement.
ATAATAATAACAAATAAAAATGAAGGTCATATGCTCTTCTGAGAGCATAACAACACCAAATGAACACTGTGATATTAAATATTTTTGATGCTCATTTGAAAATTAGAATTTTCAATAGTTATTTATATAATTATTTTTCATTTTCTCATTTTTCAAGTTATGTTGGTGATTATTTAGACAAAGTTGGAACATATGCCTAGTAGATTATATACACAAAATTTGAAAGCGTTTGAGCAAGGTGCAAAATTTAGTTTCTTGGGCCCTTAAGTCTAGCCAGTCTGGGGTTTATCCTCGTGTCCATGATGTTAGGAAGCTTGCGGCTTTGGCTGCCATCTTTGGCAACATGTCTTGTGCTGATATTTGGGGATTTTGGAGGTCGAACATGGTCCAGCTGCCCGATATTTGGTTAACATTCCTGGTCCTGGGCGTTCATGTGTGGCTTTGGGTCACAGGTTGCAGCCAGTTGTCTGGCCTTCGAGTTGAGGAGCGTGTGGCAGCCACCTCCTGGGTAAATCCCTTTCTTCCTTATCTTTGGTCATGTAGCTCCAGGGAGCCAATGGGGCTCCCCTCAAAAAACCAGCATTGAATGTAATGAAGTGCCATTTTCAGGGTGAGACCCAATGGCTCCCTGGCACCCCTTTCTTCCTCCGGTCGGCAGTTTTCGTGTTGCTTTGATACTTAGCCTTCGAACTGGAATGGCTGGGTCGTTGGCGCATGGGGTCTAAGTCTTAAGGGGGGGGGGAAGGCACGCGGACGAGCGACACAGTAGTGGGGTGAAACATTTGCTTGTTTCCTTGGGATTAGAGGGAGTCCCACCTCTATGTTCAGTTTTCAGTTGCAATTTTCTTACTATGTGGGGACTGTTTTGTTATGCCTACCTTTCTGGGTGCCTAACCCTGATCAATGGCTGATAAGGAAAACCCCCAACCACAGAGGGCGGGTCCTCCAGGGTTATTGCTCCCCTGTACCTCTCTTGAGGGACGAGGTTCTGGCTCCTGGTCCTTGGTAGGTTTAACTATGACTAATGATGCCCTGGTCTAATGATACCCTGCATATTAGCCCGGTAGCTCCAGGGAGCCTGCGGGTCACACCCGGAAAATGGCGTTTCATTACATTCAATGTTGGTTTTTTGTGGTATGATGTTTAAAACAAAATTATGCAACAAAAGATTACCATTAATTTTGTAACTGGGCACTCTGGGTCAAATAATAAATGTTCTTAACTAACAGCTAAAATATAGCACCTACAATTTTTTTCTTTCAAACTTCCCATCATTTTCTCTATAATTACATAAAATACTTAATTTGGTGAAAATTTTTGCATGATGGGAGAATCACTGGAAAACTGCAACAGAAGGGTTAGTTTCATCTAATGTAAAGAGTTATGGATATAATGTATCATGCATCTTCTTCATATATTGGGAAAAAGCTCACTTTATACAAGGGTTCATAAATTGTCATTGGAACTTGATATGTTAAAAAGGATCAGATATGAGTGATATAAACTGTAATTTTTATTCTGTGTATGAAATATATATTAAATTTTATATACAGTATAAGTGAACTCATCCTACTCAGGACTATATGCTGTTCAACGGACTATAAATTAAAGCTATATTACAAAATAATTTGAATATAGTTTATGGAAATATTCTTAAATGTCAGCTGCCCTGATACTGTGCGAGATACACAGTACAGTACAGTGTATGTATTTATGTGTATATGTGAATATAATATATATACATATATATATTATTTTAATCACCATGCGTGGAGTAAGAGGTTTCCAATATGCTGTACACTGGTTTAACAGAACAATGGTGAGCTCTGACGTTAACATGCCTGGCAAAATATGTGGAGGAGGGTGGGTTGGAAATGTTCCATACATGATTAATTAGGTTTGTTGCTAGCTATATTGTTTATCAAAACCAGACTTATCGCCAAGTCTAACAATAATTACTATTAATATGATCAAATATTGTTGGTAATTTTTGATAGTTACTGATTACTTCAACAGCATCTTCCATACTAAGTTATCTACTGCACAGGTGACACTTTAGATATAAAAATGTAATAATTCTAGGATATAATTTCCTCATGACCTTCCTTTTTATATCTTAAGCTTTATGCACAAGTCATATTGACCAAATGGTCATACTGTTGGGACATTATCATACTTGTACACCTGGACATACTGTATGTACAAAACAACAGGCAATTGACACATTGTATTAACAAAACAACAGGTAAGAGGCATATTGTATACATTTAGGCATACTCCATATATGTACAATGGATGGGAAGAGTATCATCAAGTATATGGTTACTATTAACATTTTCAATTCTTTTTAGTTTACACTGAAGTCACACACACGAGGTGTGAACAGATTAATGCTATCTATATTCCTGATGGATGATTCCAACAGTTAAGTATGACTGCATACTTGACCTACTTCACTCAAATTCCCTAATATCTACCAGCATGTAAAGAAACTCTGCCTAATGTACGCATACAAGACAGTGACTCATCACCATGGATGACTTACTGTCAACTCAATAAAGTTAATCCATTTTCCTCCTTATGCTTCTATTATATGAAAATTGTTTAAACATTGTCAAATTTTACACATTTTTTTTTTTCAAAGACCTCTGTTTTCCACAATCTTTTACAGTCTGTCCATACTCCTACTTTTCATCATCTTTTTGAGCTTCCAGTCCTTTACATCCTTGCAGCTGCTTCCACATTAAAGGAAGATTAACTTCCATAAATACTGTAGCAAGGTATCATTACCTGCTGGCAACTGCTTAATTGCTGGCAATGAATCTCTTTTTTGGGGGGGAAATATTTAGCTGTTCAGTTTGGTCTTTTGACCTTTTAAATGTATGCTGATTTAAGTGAAGGTTCTGCATATTCAAACTAACTATAAATTTGAAAAGGAATACATCATATCAGGCATCACTACTGTCTCATTATGTAAACACAATATTAATATAATATACAATTTGATACAGTATACAGTACTGTATATGAACTTTGTAATGTACAAGTAGTGTAGTAAAACACTGTGGAAAATTGTTCTCTAATCTGAAAGATGCATCCCAAACATAGCCACCTTGAATGCCAGGTGATTAATGAGTGTTTAATGTATCTTTCTTGTACAGTAAAGATAAAAATCAGTAAATGCATTTGGGTGCTCGGTTGGGATAAACTACATTTGATCATAAATTATATGTATGACATGTGCTTTTGTTTACCATTTTTAAGACACTTCTAATGTAACAGGGATCATGTTGTTACAGCTGTGTGGATAATGTATGTCCCAGCAAGCAAATAGACAGTACGTTTTAATACTAAATGTAATAAGTACATTCCTGACTGTCTGCATAATACATAATTACACTTATTGTGCTGTTACATTTACCTCCCCATATATTCTCCTCATTTTCTGTTAATATTACACTCAAAATTTTTAGGTTGAAGTTTTCGTGTTCAATTCTATATATACACACGTTTTAAATATAAAGAATTTCTTTTTCAGTTTTATTAAACAATAGAGATTTGAAAATATCCTGAGTTACTTTATAATTTATCGAAAGACTTTAGTTTTGTTTTATTAGTTTTATAAAACTGCAATATCAATATAGCTATAGGTTAAGTACTAATTGTAATTATGAAGCAATAAGTGCTATTAACATGCTTGTCCTCCTACACTCCCAAAGGTTAGGTTAAGTTGTGGTTTTCTATCCAGCTTTTCAGGTAAACTCTAATATTCACAATATTTTGGTGCGATGCTGGTGATTAAGTGTATTTATGTACTATGCCAATAGTCAGGATTGTACTTATTACATTTAGTATTAAAACATACTATCTATTTGGGCTATTTGGAGGATGGGCTGGTCCCAGTTAAGTAACCATATATATTACAACAATAGTGCTAAACACTGTATATAATCATAGAAAATTACTATGAAATATCATTGCATTTTATTCTTAAGGTGATATTCCACTATAAGCATATCTTGAAGTTTGCAAAAATTCTTAATTATTTCACCTAACTGAGAGTTACTATGTTTCTTGTTGTGCCTGCTGCTACTGTGGTAGAAACCTTCATTGGCACATTTCCTGTATTTTTATTTGACATAGTGGCAGAAGATTTAGTATTTTTGTCAAAATATTAGAGAATCCGAGTTTAAAAAAACTAGATGTCTGTCATTAATAAAAAGAAAGCCCAGATTGGTGGTGCCTTAAGTATCAAGCCTGCAAGGCATAACCTTACCTCCACGTGTAATTTTAGGGGTGTTGGACTGAAAATTAATGATCTAACTGTCCAGAAAGAATGTGGGACAAATGATGGAACGAGTCAGTGCCTGTAATTGACTGCCAATGAAATAACAGATTGTCAGTATTTGATGTTTTTGCTGTTTTTTTATTTTTTTTATTTAGAAGACTGTCAATGTCTCTTGCATCATGAATATCGTGGCAAAATTATAGATATCTGGACATTTTTGGTATATTTTCAGTTATGTAATAATATCAGTCATGGTCATAATGGATATCTGACATGATGGGCAGTCAACTCATACAACAGTGTGTGTATGTATGTGTAATTACTTAAGTGTAGTTACAGGATGAGAGCTATGCTCATGGTGTCCCGTTTTCCAAGTATTGTACTCTACTCCTTGACGTATAACACTTTCAAACTACTGACGGCATTGGCCTACAAAACCTTTTGGTGCACATGTGTGTGTATGTGTGTGTGTGTATTATAATGTCTTAATGTGTTACATACTCAGTTTTATGTTTTTAGCATTTACAGTATTTACAATGCTAAACAAAATATTAAATAATAATTTTAATAAATAAGAGAATATGTTTGAGATTTCGTCCAGTATAAATAGAGTATACTGCACTGAGGATCAGCAGTGAACACATCTGCCTCACAGAGAATTATGCTAGTAATTATGACTAGTCATTATCACTTCTTGCACGTGGTAAAAACCTGGGCTGATAACACAAGCCTTACACTCTCTACAACATCATAAATATATTACAGTCAAAAGCAGTAACATGGGAAATATCCAAAACACAAAATATAGGTGTACAGTATAGTGTTATGAAAACACTAACATTGTAGTATTTAAAAGGAAAACAATTGAACCTGAGAAAAGTGTGACAACTCTCAACAGTACAGAACACACATTAAAGCATCCTTTAATTGGTAATGATGATCTCACTCAAGATACGGAACACACATGCAGTAGAACGTTTCAATTTGACCACAAAGATATATTTGAACTTCATGACATTTTAATGTAGTTTATAAAGTGCACTACATGTGATTCTCTCTCTGATGAGCACACATCATTACTGAACCACTCAGTTATAGCAAGATTGATTTATTAAAATATATAATTTAGAAGATATTGAATAAAGAAATTAGAAAAATGTAATTATTAAATGTTTTCAATATTATAAAATAGCTTTTGGAATTAGTTATTTGAAGATATAATGCAATATTGTGGAAGTACTCACTACATAGCTTAGTTATTGCAAGTAATGAGCAAGCAATAATATGTTCATGATAACTTGTTCTCTAGTGTAGTGTGAACTCTAAGTATGGAGTTGGATTTAAACTAAATTACTTAAGTAATAAAATGGATTGAGATAATATAATATATATTAAAACCATCCACACAACTGATGGGCAATTGAGAAAGATATTAAGTATTGAATTAATCTATTTTCAAATGCAACCTTAATATGGAATTCTACTGTCAAGAATGTTCATGATTCACAATGCAAAATTTATATTTGTATAAATCGGTACTACTGTGTATGGTTTAGTTTGATAAAAAATCTATACATATTGTAGTCATAAACTTGACATATCACACTACTTTTGTTTATATAAATTTGATTATTAAATTCTTGCATCACACAAATCTAGATTTTTAACTCTTACACTGCATAAAATACTACAATACTCTTTCCAGACAAAGTGATGAAGGAGGCCTGGTCGACGACCGGGCCGCGGGGACGCTAAGCTCCGGAAGCACCTCAAGGTAACCTCAAGGTAAGCACCTTCCACTCGGGAGTAAGGAGGGCTGCCACTTGTCTTACAGTTGTGCAAGGTGATTATTTTCTAATATTGTTCATTTCCTCACTAAAAGTCATGTATTTTTCCTGTAGACTACATGAACAATAAGTATTATAAAAGAGCACCATGTTCACTTTCAACAATGATATAAGACTGATAACATGAAACCATTTTCCTTTAGTGTTGCTTCATCTACCATGTTAAATCAATGATCATACAAAATAGGCCTAACAGTTAATCTAACCTCATTTAAAGATTCTGATAAAGTTTTTGAATTTAATCACATTTAAAGATCTGCCTTGTTTTGGCATGGTAATTAAATTAAAGCTCTTCTAATTTTATTTTATTTTGACTTGTGAATGCCATTATGCACATGAAGTGTTAGGCCATGTAGTTAATTACACATGGGACTCCTTTGATCATCTTTCTCTAAATTAGAGAAGCCACGTCACTCATGGCCTACGTGCAAGACATCTAAGCTTAGAAAACCTGAGAGAATCTTTAGGACACTTTGGGGCATTCTTTGCTGCCCCTGAATCCCCCTGTCACTTACGGATGAAAGAGAAGAGTCCTTTTCTTCTACATGTTCCTGGACCCATCAACATTGGCACTTGGTTATGGTGACTGATGTGTATCTGGAAGAACACACCACCAAAAAACCAGCGTTGAATGTAATGAAACGCCATTTTCTGGGTGAGACCCGGAGGCTCCCCGGAGCTATCCGGGCTTATATGAATGTATTAGACCTTGACATCAGTCAAGCGAATAGAGTTCTAGGTCTACCGGGGAACACGAGCCAGTACCTGGCCTCCTCAGAGAGGCACAAGGAGTAATGGCCTATAGAAACCCCCGTGTGGTTGGAAGTATTCTATGTCTGCCATTGACCAGGTCAGGCACCCAGAAAAGTAAGTGCCCCAAAACAAACTCCTATTCTGGTAAAAAGATTGCTACTAAAGGCTGAACTGTTGGACAGAACTCCCCAAATGAAAAAAAGCAAACAAGCATGACGTCACTACGTCATCGTCCCGCTGTCTGTGCAGCTCCCCTCGTTCCCAGGAGGGGGAAGGTGGAGCCTCAGACCCCCCACGCCGGCTATCCACACCCCAGTTTGGAGGCTGGATGGAAAAACACACACAAAAAAATCACCGACCGGAGGGAGGGAGGGTTCCCAGGAAGCCCCTGGGTCTCGCCCAGAAAATAGCATTTCATTGCATTATATGCGGGTTTTCTGGGGGTAGCCCCTTTGGCTCCCCAGAGCTACCTAACCAAAGATAAAACAAGAGAGAGTTACCCAAGAGGCAGTCACCACTCGCTCCTTAACTCGAAGTCGAGACAACTGGCTGCAACTGCCTACCCAATGCGACACATGCCCGACTAGGGCCAGGAACATTAACAAGGTAGCGAGTGGCAAGGACCCTGTTCGACCTTTTAAAAACCACGTGCCTAAATGTCAGGCCAAGACATGTTACTGAAGACGGCAGAAAATGCAGCAAACTTACAAACATCATGGGCACGAGGATAGACTGCAGGCTGGCTGAACCAAAAAACCCTGCAGACCACCTGGGAGACCCGAACCCTGGAACAGGGAAGAAGGGAAATTGGGGAAATCTCCGAGATGACCCGACAGAGCACAGGAGAAGAGGCCTGCCCTGCCAGCCCTGAACCCCCCGAAGGAGGTGGGGCCACCCAACGCCACCGCATGCTGTCCAAAATTACCCGAAAAGCCCACAAATCATGGGACCAGGTGTGAGCAAACAGCGAGAGCCTCATCTCCCCCCCTCCCCCCATCACCCTTTCAATGGGACGAACTGCAAAAGAGCCAACACCCCTTATAAGCAGAGCGAACACCGCGCCGCCCAGACGTCTGTTCCAAAGGCTGTGACGCCTCCGAAACAGGTATCACTGGCCTTCCACGACGGGAGGAACCCTGAGCCCTGGCACGACCCTTCCAGGAAGACCCCCCCACAGGCCCCCCGGAGAACCAACAAGTCCAACATGGGACGACTACTGGAAGAAGCTGCCTGCTGATAATACACCATTGCAGACTGCAAACAGCAAAGGACAAAAAGGCGAAGAAAACCTAAGAGCCAATGCTGAAGAGGATTCCAAGGAGGAAGCGAGCACCGCCTGCTGACACACAAGACGAGAAGCAAAAAATAGAGACACCGCATCCCGCAGGATTGGCGTGAACAGCTTCAACAGAGCAGATGACGCCCGCACCACCGAGACCAACGCACCCGACCCGGGATCGGCCCCAAGCGCCTCCACATCCTCCTCAAGTCAATCAGAAGAGAGCTTGAGAAAGGAAAAGAACCTCAAGACCGACATCAAAAGGCCACAGGTGTGCAAATCTTTAACAACCAGGGCAGCCGAACTTGCATGTAAAGCTGCATAATGCTGACATCTCGAGGAAAGGCAGGAGCGAACAAACACACATTGAGGTGCTCGAGGTGATTCCCCAGGTAAACCTGGACCGCTGTAAGAGCCTCCCACTACTCAAGCATACAGGAATAGTAGAACGTACGCCATGCCTCCAACGAAAAAACAGGACAGCCCGCCAGCCAGGACGCCTGCAGAACCTCATAACTAACCCAATAAGGAAAAGAAAAACCAAAAACAAATGAGGAAGGATACATTATGGAGGCGTAATCCGAGTCGTGTAGGAGGTAAGCCGCAAGGGCCTTCTGCACCTAATGAGGTGGGATGTGAAAGGCCGAAAGCCTCCAGAAGGACGGGACCAAAGTACCCAATGGAACACTGAACCGAATCCGGGTAGGGGTCGATGCTATATCAAACTTAAACCTGGAGGGAGGATAAGAAAATCCCACCCCCTGTAAGAACAAGCCCTGCTCAGAAGGGTACCAAAACCCAAGCGGGGTCTAACGGGATCCAAGCCTCCCAAGTCAACTCTTTCCCCGCCCCGGGAACTTTCACATCAGGACCCAGGGCCGAGTGCCTCAAAAAGAAAAGGCAGAAGCTGCTGGAAAAGCATGAATGAAGGGGGGCCCACTGATCAGAACCAGAAGCACCGGCTGGAGGAACAGGTTCGAATGCCTCCGTCGCCCCACTGGAAAGGGCATCCCCCGAAACTGCCCGAGTTTCAACACAAACTAAACCCTGCCCCAACTCTGAAACTCTCAGACATTTCAGAGCTGGAAGTAGGGGGGGAAGACAAGGACGAACAACAGAAGGGGAAGAACAAGGGGGCGCAGACAAAACCAAAGTCGAAGCGACAAACACCCCAAGTCCGAGTCCCTATAACAAAAACGTTTTAGGTGTTTTGGTTATAGGGACCTACCCAGACCCAGATTTGGTTATAGTCCGGGTCCTACCCAGAGGCAAACATGGGTGCAAGGAAAACCTCAGCCGACTCCAAGGGCGGGCAATCACCGAGCAGCAAAAACCACAGCGGCGGTAGACCCCAAGGTGACTTATGGAAGGTAACCCCAAGCCCCAAGGGCAGTACTTACAGGGCACCTAGGGAAGGTAACCCTAGGCACATGCAGCCTGAGTACTTGGGAAATTAATCCTGGCTCTCACACCACCAGACAGGACCACACCACAAGGCACAACACTGAGAAGATTCAGAACCAAAGTAGCACAACTGCCAAGAATCACATCAGCCACAGAACTGGGGTGTGGATAGCTGGCATGGGAATCTGAGGGTTACCCCTCCTGGGGAGGGGGAGTTGAGCAGACAGTGGCACGATGATAGTGACGTCACGTTCGTTTGCTCGTTTTCATTTCGGGAGTTCTGTCCAACAGTTCGGCCTTCAGTAGTAATCTTTTCACCAGAATAAGGATTTGTTTTGAGGCGCTTACCTTTCTGGGTGCCTGACCCAGTCGTTGGCACCTAGATATAGAATGCTTCCAACCACATGGGGTTTTCTATAGGCCATTACTCCTTGTGCCTTTCTGAGGGGGCCAGGTTCTGGCTCATGGTCTCTGGTAGGCCTAGAACTTCATTTGCTCGATTGATACCAAGGTCTAATACATTCATATCAGCTTGGATAGCTCCAGGGAGCTGAAGGGGCTCCTCCTAGAAAAGATCTTCAAAGGCAGATTGTAGAAACTGTATGACGCTTATGAATTTTGCTTGGCTTTTGTAAGTTTATTAATGTATATTTTTTGATATGCTGAATGCTTCAAAATATACAATATTCAATACAATGGCAGAATTTTATACAAATAAAAAAATTGTAGCTGAAAATAAACTTACAGTGCATGGTGGCTGACACCAAGGTTCACCATCAATCTGCATGGGAAACTTCTTCCTTGTTCTAATGACAACAGAAGAGCATTGAGCCAGGCGACGCCCTGATCCACGAAGCCCTGTTCTTACTTGACCCATATGGAGGCAATTTTCAAGTCCAATTACTTCAATTAATTTATCACCAATATCTGTTTAGATGAAATAGAAATAAGACCTAAAACATAATGAGCATGAAAGCTTGACAAAATCTAAGGAATATTGTCTTAATTTTGTGGTCAACATTGAAATGTGAAATCATCTTGAAAATGCTGTGTTTACCTAGCTGTTTCCTGGGAACAAGATACAGGACTTTGGGTCAGCCTCCTTGCTAATGGGTACCAGACGGTACAGCACTGTCAGAGTTCTAGTGCTGTACTTTATCACACCTACTTTCTAAACTGTGAAGAGAAGTGACATCCATCAGCTGCACTACCAGTTCCTTCCACTTGCTTGCTGCCCTCACTGCATATGGGTATTTCCCTGTGTGTGTTATTTTTTGTTTGCAACTTCCACCTATAACCCCCCTACATTTTATCCCCATATCCAGTACTATCCCTGTATTCCTCATCTGTTATTAACACTTTCGTTCGGGAAGGATGTCTACGACGTCTGATTGTAATATATTTGTTAAAATTACATTTTTTATCTGATCATTTTGGAAGACGTTTTAAAGTTTGCGCAAATGTCTTCCCATTTTCTGTTAGGGGCCATGTGGTATCAAGGTTTGTCAAAAACACAGGGCTGTGAAACTAACCCCCCCCCTCCCCCAAAAAATACAGGCTATAGTTGGCAATTTTTCTGATTTTGAAGATGAAAGTGATGAAAGTGACAGTGATGTAGATAGTGAGTTCGTTGAAACTGAAACAGCAGGTAAGGGGTGAACTTGAAAGTGAGGGGAGTGCTGATTTTGAGCCCACAGGTACCTCCACAGGCACACATGAACACACCGCATGTAGGAAACGTAAACATTCTGGTGAAGACTGGTCAACTGACAACACACTACCATTTGTAGACAGTTTTACTGGAACACCAGGCTTGACTGTACCAGTACCAATCACACCTCTGGGATTTTTACAGTTTACTACACTCGGACCATCAGGTGTGTGGCGGCCACTATTCCCATCTTCACCTCAACATTACAATTCATCATCTGACTCAGAAGATGAGTTAGATTATTCTTTCTGGTGCTACTGTTAGGAGAAACCTTCGTATTGTTGATAGACCAGGACGTCTGATTAGCAAAATGAATCATTCCTATTTTGCATCCAGAAAGGCCTGAAGAGTCGTGTTTGCTTCAGAAAGGGTAAAAAGAAGGACACCAAATATAAGTGCAAGTTGTGTAATGTGGCACTGTGTGCTGCACCATGCTCCGGCTTGTACCATCGCAAGAGGACATACTGGGTGGATAAGCGGTAATGCTTACCCACCATCCACTCCACCTATAAAACATTGGTTGAGCAACTTCAAGAAACAATTTTCTGGAGCAGGTGGAGTGGTTCAGCCTAATTTTCAACTCATCGTCTACAAACATCATTTTTGGGTGGTAAGTACAGCCTTTTTTTTCCCTGTAGAGCATTCTATTGCATACATATCGATACCAAAATGAACAGCCTAACAAGAAAATTGACGTTATCAAACTAAAAAATTATACACATTTGTGTGCAGGTGTAGCGGGTGTGCAAATGAGTGCTAGCTCACGACTAATGCTCGGCTGACTTTCACTTTTGCTGTTGGGGAGGGAGGTGCATGGATTTTGGACTTTATATGCTGATACCTCTGTAGGGAATTCTATTGTGAACAAATTGATACCATATTGTACAACGTAGGATAATTGAAGTGCGCCAATATCATTGACGCAAGACGTTCCAAATCTGCACATGGAAATAAATCCCTATAAGACTTAGAGGCATTGCAGGAAATGCAAAACAGCCTCATGGAAAGGTAGAGGTGGAATGGGTATGCTGAGACAATTCCATTAACATCAAGGGGCCCCAAGATTTTCAAAACTCTTCCTCTATAAATGTGGGTCATATCCAATTAACTAACCAATTAAATTAGTATGTTGGATTCTGAAACAATGATCTTGGGAACAATCTCAAGGTGAGGCACTTGTGCATAGTAAAGATGTGCCTATCATCCTGGCTGTGCTCCTGTACATATTAGTGGGCTTTATACTTGAGGCAAAGAGCATGTTTGGGTAGTGTACATGAATGTCACCATGGCTGCTTATGCCCTGGCCTTTTTTGGCCTTGTGTCCCATCTCCTGCATTGGTGTTGCATTGGGTGGCAGGGGTCTTGATGCCATGTTGGTGTCTTTCTTTGTAGCTGCAATATGTAGTGGCTTGACAGGCCTTCTGCATATACAGTGGCACCTCGATTAACGAGCGACTCTATTTACGAGCATTTCCAGTAACGAGCAAGCCACTCGCAGCAAATTTGTCTCTATTGACAAGCTTCATCTCTATTAACGAGCAAAACCACATGGTGATGCCTAGCGTCTCGCGGGTTCTCGCAAATTCTCGGACGCCTCCGACGCCAGTGTTGTTGTATCGCACATGACAAGCATCCCTCTGGATTTATTTGCGCTTTTCTCTGTTTTTTTTTTGTGTGGTTTTGTGACTGCAATTTGTAACGCACGATGTCGCCAAAGAAGCTGCTTGCTTAAGACAGTGTTGGGAAGGGGAAGACAGCGACAATTACCGTGGAAGTGAAGAAGGAAATCATAGCAAAGCACGAGTGTCGTGTGCGTGTGACTGATCTCGTCACGGAGTATGGCAGGTCCTCATCAACGATTTGTACCATTCTGAAGAGGAAGGAACAATTTAAGATGCTTAAGGTGGCTAAAGGAGTTACCAAGGTTAACAAGAAACGTCCAAAAATCCTAAAAGAGGTTGAAAAGCTACTGCTGGTCTGGATGAATGAAAGGCAATTACATGGCGATAGTGTGCCTGAAGCTCTTGTTTGTGCAAAGCCCAAGAAATTGTATGTGGACCTTGTTAGGAAGACACCATGTGCGTCGTCTGAAGAGGAGGAGATATTTAAGGCAAACCATGGATGGTTTGAGAAATTTAGGAAGAGAAGCGGTATCCAGTGTTGTGCGACATGGGGAGGCTGCCAGCTCTGATAAAGCTGCTGCCGAGAAATTTGTATCAGAGTTCCAGGAATTTGTTGCTAGAGAGGAGTTCTTGCCCCAACAAGTTTTTAATTGTGACGAGACTGGCCTGTTTTGGAAGAAAATGATGAAGAAGACCTACATCATACAGGAGGAACAATCTTTGCCTGGCCACAAACCGATGAAGGATCGGCTTACTCTCGTGCTCTGCACCAATGCAAGTGGCAATTGCAAGGTCAAGCCGCTGCTAGTCTACCACTCAGAAAATCCACGCGTGTTCAAGGCATGTAAAGTGTATAAGGCGCGACTGAATGTGATGTGGACGTCCAGTAAGAAATCCTGGGTCACGAGGATATTCTTCACTGAATGGGTCAGTGATGTTTTTGGCCCTTCAGTGAGGAAATATCTTGAAGAGAAGCAGTTGCCACTCAAGGCCTTGCTTGTGCTCGATAATGCTACTGCACATCCTCCACAGATGCGAGAAGAATTGTATCTTGAAAATCAGTTCATCACCATCAAGTTCCTACCTCCCAATACCACTTCACTCCTCCAACCTATGGACCAGAAAGTCATTGCAAACTTTAAGAAACTCTACATGAAGGCCATGTTGGAGAGGTGTGTTAATGTGATAGACAATATAGAGCTGACCCTCAAAGAATTCTGGAAGAACCACTTCAATATCCTGGGTGCCTTACATTTGAGCAATAAGGCCTGGGAAGGAGTGACACGGAGGACCCTAAACTCTGCATGGCGTAACCTGTGGCCTGAGGGTGTCCCTGAGCGAGACTTCGAAGGTTTCGGTCCTGCACTTGCATCTGCATCTGCACCTGTGGAAGACCCGGAAGTGCATCTATTGGATGATATTGTTGCTCTGGGGCAAACTTTGGGTCTGGAGTTGGATGCTGTTGATGTGCAGGAGTTAGTGGAGGAGCACAGTGAGGAACTAACCACTGAGGAACTCCTGGAACTTTAGAAGGAGCTTAATCAAGAGGAGGCACAAGAGCTCTCATCAGGGGAGGAGGAGGTAGGGGAGGATGCTGCTGCCTCTTCAAGTGAGATCAGGAAAGTGTTGGGAATGTTTGAAAAGGTGACCGCATTCTTAGAAAAACATCACCCTGATCAAGCAGTGACAACCCGATGTGTGAACATGTTTAATGACAATTTGCTGTCTCATTTTAGGGACATCCTAAAACAAAGACAAAAGCAATTGTCAATAGATACGTTCTTTGCAAAAGTAGAGAAAAGAAGAGCCAGTGATAGTGAACCACAACCCGGTCCCAGTGAGATGAAATTCCCAAGAAGAGAGAGGCTGCCTGACTCAGAGGTGGATTCTCCTTCCACACCATAACCCCTCTCCTCCTTCCCACCTCCCCATTGTCTCTCTCAAGCCAGCAACGACTCTTCATAAGGTAAAGTAAATATTAAAACAGTATAACAAAACATTTATAATTACATGTGCAGTATTATATTTACATAAAAAAATGTCATATAAGTATGGATGTTTTTGGGAGTGGAACGGATTAAATTTATTTCCTTTATTTTAAATGGGAAAATTTGTTTCTTAAGACGAGTTTTCCACATAACGAGCTCGGTGCCAGAACGGATTAACTCGTTAATAGAGGTGCCACTGTACATTATACACACACACACACATATATCTTTATATAATATATGAATACATGCATATACTTTATATGCATTCACCTATGAAGCATTAAATATGCCAAAGTTGGATGATAGAATGAAAAAGAGGCAATATGATCACCATATACAAAATAGGAATGGTAATCATCAACTAACGAGGAGGAATTTTCTAAACCTGCAGCTTCAAGAACAAGAGGTCACAGATTCAAGCTAAAGAAACAACGGTGCCAAATGTATGAGAGTTCTCTTTTGCAAGCAAATTTGTAGATGGTTGGAATAACTGAAGGGGCCCGAATCGCATTCATTCTTATTTGTACCATTCAAGAACTTCACTGGACGTCCATTCAAGAACTTTCTATTAGATTTTATTTACAAAATCTAACCTATAAGATGAACCTCCAGCCCAAGGAAACTGGGGAAGAAAAAATGGCAACATTTAAAAATCCAAAAATATGGAATAATTACTGAAGTTTTTTAAATATTGAATTTAATAGAACAGTCTAAAGTAACATTTGGAAGGATATTATTACATTACAACATTAAGTTGCTAAAAAATTTATTGTTTATCGAGACCCATCATTTTGCTAAACAACTGCACCGTTGAAAATCTGTAATTCAAGGTATAATTCACATATTTTAATTTGCTCTTTCCATATTGTAGTGCATATATATGAAGAATATAATACTGCATGTAAAATGAATGAAAATTTGTTTATAAATAACAAAACTCAAAGTTATTAGATACAGTACAGTATGTACAATCACATTTTTGAGTAAAATGATCTCAATAATTGTGTTCACCAGTAGATGAGGTAAATGTTGCCTAGATTTTCTTCCAGCTTCACATGTATTATAATGATTATTATTGGTAGGCTACATCCTCAAATACTGTATTGAGAATGTCTGCATTAGGAGGAGGAGGACCGGTCTGAGGAGCCGGTCGGCCGAGCGGACAGCACACTGGACTTGCGATCCTGTGGTCCCGGGTTCGATCCCGGGCGCCGGCGAGAAACAATGGGCAGAGTTTCTTTCACCCTATGCTCCTGTTACCTAGCAGTAAAATAGGTATCTGGGTGTTAGTCAGCTGTCACGGGCTGCTTCCTGGGGGTGGAGGCCTGGTCGAGGACCGGGCCGCGGGGACACTAAAGCCCCGAAATCATCTCAAGATAACCTCAAGATTATATAATATGCAATTTCCAGGACAAAGATTTTGGAACCCTCCCCCCCCCCCCCCCCTCCCCCTACTTTTCCCAAGACACAATTTTGGGTACATTGCTATTTTTATGAAATTAAATATGAACATACTGTATTAATAACGCTTATTACAAGGTTTTATATTTAATGACAAATTACATTAATAGAAAGCTTTCTCAGATGATCCTGCTACCATGACATCAATGTCTTGTGATGTTCCTGCTATGGCAACTTTACTGATGTCCCATGATGTTCTGCTATGGCAATGTCACTGATGTCATGTGGTATTCCTGCTATGGCAAATTCACTGAAATCTCATGGTGTTCCTGCTATGGCAACATCACTGATGTCTCATGGTGTTCCTGCTATGGCAACGTCACTGATGTCTCACGATGTTCCTGCTATGGCAATATCACTAATGTCTCGTGGTGTTCCTGCTATGGTAATGTCACTGATGTCTCATGATGTTCCTGCTATGGCAATGTCACTGATGTCTGTCTCGTGGTGTTCCTGCTATGGCAACATCACTGATGCCTCTTGGTGTTCCTGCTATGGCAACATTACTGATGCCTCTTGGTGTTCCTGCTATGCCCTGGACATGTGGTGAGTCAGCAACGACACAAGGTGGTTAGCAACGAGCAACGTGGCTTGTTCCACGCTGCTGGGGGCAGCAGCATGCAGTGGCTAGCTGGAATTGTCATGACAGACTTTCTGTGATGAACTAAACTGTCTTGCATGTGATGCTTTCAATTACCATTTAGAGCGTCTTGAAGAGAAGGGATTTTTGAATGTGAGGTGTGACAAGAGGTGATGTAGAACATATCGCTACTAAAAAACTCGAGTGCAGACACTTAACACCACTGGTTTGCTCTGTTCAGTGACCTGCGAGTCACTGATATCCTCCTCGACATTCAGAGCTCTGGATGAGTTGAGAGTTGCCAGCAAGCATTAAAAAATGCATATAATAAATTTACATGTACTGTACCAGTAAAATAAAACATACGAGGTTTATATAAATATTTTAGAGTATGCAGACTGCCCTGATCAACCCTGCTTGATACCTGCTTGATAACTTTTCTATAACCCAATAGGGTTATAGAAAACCCTATAACCGTAAAACCCAATAGGGTTATAGAAAACCCTATAACCGTATAACCCAATAGGGTTATAGAAAACCCTATAACCGTATAACCCAATAGGGTTATAGAAAACCCTATAACCCAATAGGGTTATAGAAAATTAGCACAATATACCATATAATAATGACATACTTTTTGTAGCAAAGTGTTACCACATTGCTCTAACATTTTTAGATGTGTTTTACTGTATTTTAAATATATTCTTATTTTTTTTTAATATTTTTCACTGATATTGGTGCTTCAGGTCCCCATAAGTTAGAAGATGGTTGATGCCACAACCATCAGTAATTTAAAAGTGTCATAGGACAGATAATTGAGAAGATGGGATACTATAAATGTAGCTCTGATCCTGTTACTACACTTGAGTAATTACAGATTACATACTAAATTACCTTGAATTGCAGTGGTGAGATCAGCAGAAGTGAAGGAAGATGTTGAAAGTTCTCTTTCTCTGTCTTTTTTCTTCTTACTTTTACAAGTTTTATGTCTCTTTTTGAGTGTGTTGTCACCCCACATGTTGGAGCCACCATGAGTGTATGGTATATTCAACACAGCAATGCCTTGTAATGAAGGTCCATTTGATAAATCCAGAGACACTCCATCACACTGCCACAGAGATGCTGGTGTTATACACAGAACTGTTTCATGTATCAAGTGTTTATTGATGCATAGGAGAGAAAAATCTGGAGATAAATATAATACATTATGTAACAATAAAATAAAATAAAGCTGGTGACTAAAATGCACAAGATACAATAACACAATTCAAAAAGAACATCTCATGAGAACAAGTGTTGAAAGGAAGAGTGTATTATACACATATTCTCCTGGGTTCTCTTACCAAACCATTGCAACACTCCTTCCTGGTGATATTTACACTCTTGCAAATTAAATTTCAATGTGTTGTAGCACTTCTGAATCCACACCATTTTTTCTCCTCTCGACACAAAACAAATGCCATGCTAAATAAACATTCTGGCTCACACTGGCATTTTTTAGTACTTGTGTATGATGTACACTTTAAATGAGACACCACGACAAAATTGAGATAAAAATGCTCTGTAAATGTTGCATTTCATTTTCAATCTTTTTGTGTGATATAATTTGGTAATTTAGTTTTGACCATAATGAACTTGATAACTTAGACTGCCTTGATTTTGCATTAACCTCACTGAATGGTTCTCATTTCAGTTATTCCAATCTCAAAATTGCAAAGCAAACAAAAATTATTTGTAGTATGCTTATTCGGCCAACATAAAGGAGTTTTGTTAATGTTTCCGCTATAATAACAAAGCATTGACCACACAATTTACTAGCAACATCTCAACAATATAATATTTGAATCCAATTTATATGGGTCATTATAAATGGCTGTAATAATTATAATTAAACTGGCAGTGGACACGTATATTGTCTATGGTATTTTAAATCAATAAAATTCAGAATAAACTTGAATATGCAGAGTAATGCATATTCTATACTCACCATAATGTCAATATCTTCATGAAGATTTTTACATGAGGCAGCAAATGTTTCAGATGTGGCATATTCAAAATACCATAATTTATTTTTCATTCTACTGTTAAATTTCTCAGGATTTCTCTCTCGTTCGAGATGAAACTTGACACAAATGGCTGCATCCTGCAAGTGTGGAAGCTTAAAATAAGAAAGAAGTAGAGGCCCAAATGATCAGATTCTTCTCAGGTCAAAGAGAAAATATGAAGTATTTTGAAACAGACCGAGATGTCCAGTTTGAAAAACAATCCCATTGCTAATTACAAAATAGTTTTGCGTAGGAATCGTAATATTATAAAAACAACTAATAATAAATGTGTTCATGGAAAGAGTGCAAATGGTGTATGTAATTCATACACTAATAGAAACAGTTGAGCAACATTTCACATTTGTATATAACATATACAGTATACCCTTGATATTATGTATTCATATAACTTAAATGGCTTTGGAAAGGACAAAACTTTAAAAGTGAGGGAAAGGGGTTTTGCATGTACAGTGGCGCCTCGATTAATGAGTTTAATCCGTTCCGGCACCGAACTCGTCATGTGGAATACTCGTCTTGTGAAACAACAACAAAACTGTCGTCGGAGGTGTCCGAGAACCAGCGGGAACACTCGTTAATCAAGCGAAAGCCCGTCAGTCGAGACATATTTTCTGCGAGTGGCTTGCTCGTTACTCGAAATGCTCGTAACTGGAGTCGCTCATCACTCGAGGTTCCACTGTATGAGATATAGTAAGAGGTTCAAGGAACACAAGATGGTGTTTTTGCGAGTGGTTTTTTTCCTACCCGTGTGTTTGTTTGGCTGTATTGCCACACCTGCTGCATTACCTCAGTTTTCTTGCATCATTCCAGCTCTCCTGTGTCTGGGCCCAGAACAGCTTTGTACACAAAATACCATTCTTTGACGTCACGTTTTTTTATATTTTATGTACTGTACTTTTGGGATTATGTTCTTTCATTAACCCTTAAACTGCGCAACGCGCCTGCAGGCTCGCGTCTGGTTTGCGCAACGCGCCTCCAGGTATTTTGATTTTTCACGTTCCATTCAAAACTGGCGCGCGGTGACGCGGGTATGGTATGGGTGGGTGGGGGCCCCAGTGATCGTCCGCCATCTTAAAAAAAAATCCCAGCATGCCCTGCGGCCGTGGGGAGCCTCAGTTTCACGGCAGCAACCATGTCTGACGCATCCTCTACGAGCTCCCGCTCCACGGTGACCCGCGGTCATGGAAAACGACTCTCTGAGGAGGAAATACGCGATATTTTGTATGATGACGGTGCTCTGGATGATGACCTGGACTATGATCCAGATAAAGACCTAACTCAGAGATCTGATACGAGTGAGGAAGAGACAGAATTGGAAGATGTGGCGAGTGTGTGGGGTACTCGTGCCTCGCCCGGCCTGCCTCGCCGCCCTGGGTCAACACCGTTATCATCACCACCATCATGTATGTCCCCAGACGCTAGTAGTTTATTCAGTGATAGTACATGTGACGAATCTTTCTCGGGCTTCAGTGACATTGGCTCAGATACGAGTAGTGTGGACGACCCGAGTACGAGCAGTGGTGGTGTTACCAGGCGGGGTTTTGCTACCTCAGCAACACGCCGCGGCAGGCGGCAGCGTGCCTCACAGCATGTGGACAACGACAGTGGCCCCTCAACATCATTTATTCGTGGTAGGTCTACAGTACGTAAATCTGCCTCAGCGCCTAGCATACCCTCACGCAGCTCCAGCAGAAGCAGCGGACGACGTAGCCGTAGTTTTGGTGCTCGTGGTGGTGTTGGCCGTGGTGTTGGCGCCAACACCAAACCCCCTGGTGTACTTGTGTGGGAGGATTGCACCACATTTGTCCCTCAAATACCAACATTTGATGATAGCGATTTTGGTGTTACACCATTATTCCCATATACTGGTGATGATATGGCAGACATGGAATATTTTCAGGCATATTTTGACAATATATTCATGACGCATCTTGTGACTGAGACAAACAGGTTCGCTCACAGCCTCATAGACGAAGGCATTTTACCTGCCTCACGGCTCACACGATGGAAGGACACGACAATCGACGAAATGTACGTGTTTCTGGCACTCTGTATGATAATGAAGCACTCTGAGAAAGCTGTCATCCAGGATTATTGGAGCAAAGACAGCCTTGTTCCATCGCCTGTGTTCAACCAGTACATGTCGCGTGATAGGTATCTCTTGATTCTCAGGTGCCTGCATTTCGAGAATAATGCAAATGAGGACAGACACGACAGACTGTGGAAAGTACGGAAGATGTTCAGTGACATGAGAGGGAAGTTCAGGGATTATTTTGTACCTGGACAGAATGTGGTTATTGACGAGTCGCTTGTACTGTTCAAGGGGCGACTGGCATTCAAGCAGTACATTCCATCAAAGCGGCACCGATTTGGACTGAAGTTTTTTGTGCTATGCGACTGTGAGACTGGTATTGTCTTGGACATGATATTATATTCTGGTACAGACGTCGACATACCGGCTCAAGATGAACACGGGTTCTCTGGCAGTGTTGTAAAAACCCTGATGGAACCGTTGCTGAACAAGGGGCATGTACTGTACACCGACAACTATTACACCAGCCCCTTATTGACCAGATACCTCCTTGCCCACAACACTGGCGTATGTGGCACTGTGAAGAGCCACAGGAAGGAAATGCCAGTGTTCGGTATAGCTATAGCCGTGGGTGAGTGCCAGCTGCGCAAGTGTGACAATACGCTGTCAGTGCGGTGGAAGGACAGACGCGAGGTGAATATGCTGAGTACGATTCACACCGGTGCCATGTTGGACAGTGGGAAAGTCCACTTTCAGACACGCAACACCGTGTATAAGCCAGACTGTGTCATAGACTATAACGTAAACATGCGCCTCGTCGATAAGTGTGACATGATGCTTGGTGGAGTGGAGTGCGTGCGCAAGTCTGTGAAGTTGACTAAAAAGTTCTTCTTCCACCTCATGGATGTTGCAGTGCTCAACTGC
The DNA here is from genome assembly GCF_040958095.1 of Procambarus clarkii. Taxonomy (NCBI): domain Eukaryota; kingdom Metazoa; phylum Arthropoda; class Malacostraca; order Decapoda; family Cambaridae; genus Procambarus; species Procambarus clarkii. Next base: position 16,755,300 of record NC_091239.1, on the reverse strand, counting down.
TTCAATATGTACTTAGTAAAATCTGGCAGGAGACCGTCTATACGTACATTCAGTGCTGGTGTTGTGTCACAGCTGCTAGTAAAGTATGGCAAGGAGGGTTCTGTTGTACCGCGCGGAGTGCAAGCAACAATGCCACATGCAGCTCCAGACAGATTGAGGGGTAATGAGAACTTCAGAGTACATATGCTCGAGTATATGCCAGGCACAGCATCACGGGAGAAGGGTAAACGTGCCTGTATAGTATGCAGGAACACTACCCGCAGAGAACAGAAACGAAGATGTATCAGCACCTGGTGCGTGGAGTGCAAGGTGCCACTCTGCCCCGTTGGCTGTTTCGCAGCATATCACACACTCGCGGAGTACTGAGTGTATTTATGGTGTGTGTATATAGTGTGTGATACTGTACAGTGTGTATATAAAGTGTAAATATAAATTTATTTGGCATGATACATTGGAAATTGTGCAGGATAAGTGAACTTGTTTGTGATGCACGTAACACAGTGTCTACGGACAGTACGGATGTTGTACTGCGATATTATAGTGTACGTGTTCATTATACATTGGATTGGCACATAAAAACAATGAAAATGTATTGGGAAATGTGCGCAATAAATGAACAAAAATATATTCGCGGCAACTCGCGCGCCCCGCCCCGAGCGCCCCACCGCCTCCGAGAGCTTACACCACGGGCGCACGGGGAATGATGACGTCACGCCCCAACTTCCGGACCCCATAGCACCCAAAGTAAGTACAATTTCGAATTTTTTTTTTACATACCCATACTCAGGGAAGGGTTTTTGACACTTTAAAAAGAAAAAAGAATTTTTTCCAGAGAATTTATTTCCTGCGCACTGCGGGGGTGTCACATTTGGAGGCAACGCAGTTAGGGGGTTAAGTTACATTAAAAAAAATTCAGTTTGTATGAGATTTTTCATGTACACACCTCATGCACATTGGCATCCCTTGTGCATATGTATGAGGGATAATGTGTACTAGGAATGCTGGTATCAGCATCCCTTGTGCATATGTACGCTGATCAGCATTCCTCATAATTACACTGTACCTAAGCCTAGTTAGAGGATGAAAGCTAAGCTCATAGTGTCCCATCTGCCTAGTAATCTTTGTCATATGATGCCTTGAAATTGCGGATGGTTTTGGCCTTCACAGGCTTCTCGCTGAACTTGTTTCAATCCTCTATAACTGTTTGCAAATGAAAACTTTCCTATATTTCTTTGGCACCTTTATGTAATTACCTAAGTTTAGTTACAGGATGAGAACTACACTCATCTTAGGTGTACTTTAGGTACAACACTTAGGTAATTACTCGTGGGGTCCCATCTCCCCAATATGTTTTGCCATATGATGCTTTGAAACTACTGATGGCTTTGGCATCCACCACCTTTTCACTTAACTTGTTCCAACCATCTACCACTGTTTGCTAAAGAAAATTTTTTATTGTTTTCTGGGGGGAGGGGGGAGCCCCTTCGACTCCCCGGAGTTTATCCAGGCTGATACACTAATGTTAGACTTTGGCATCAGTCATGTGTATGGAGTTCTGTGGGCCTACCAGGGACCATGAGCCAGAACCCGGGCCCCCTCAGAGAATGGCCTATAGAAACCCCATGTGGTTGGAAGCATTCTACAGTATGTCTGCCATCGCCCGGGTTAGGCACCCAGAAAGGTAAGCATCCCAAAACAAACCCCAATTCTGGTAAAATTTGCTACCAAAAGCCGAACAAGTGGATAGTACTCCCCAAAAAGCTCCCCCCCTCGCACCGGCTATCCACCTGTCAGTTCTAAGGCTGATGCTAGAGGCAGAGGTCGCGTGCTCTGGCTCCAGTGGTTTTTCAGCACTGTGCTTCGAGTGTGGGGGCTGTCTTCCAGGGGTGCGAGACCCGGGTGTTATTCTTCAGTACTCGGGCTGCATGCGCCTAGGGTTACTTTCCCTAGGTGCCCTGTAAGTACTGCCCTTAGGGCTTGGGGTTCCCTTCCACAAGTTCCTTGGGTCCTGCCTCTGTTGGGTTGTTTAACTGCTCGGTTTTTCAGCCGCCCTTTGGTTGCCTGGGTGTTTTGTCTCCCTTGTTTACCTCAAGGTAAGAGGCGGTTTGCACTGGTACAGGGCACAAGGTGCTGCACAGCTTGTTTTCACCATTCAAAGCAGCTGGCTCTGTTCCTTGGGGTACATTGTCCTCTTGCGGGGTTTTTTTTGTTTTTCTTTTTGTTTTTGTCTTGTAGAGGATTCTGCATTGCTTGTCCTTTGGTGTATGACTTATGCCTCGCTTATGGATCTGTCTTCATTCAGGTTTGAACCGTCGTTCCCTTTCTGAGTTCGTTTTGAGGTTCCGGAGTCATCCTGGCTGGCGGACTATCCTGTGTTTGCTTTGGAGGCTTGGCATTCCGTCTGTCGTTCCCGCATGCTTGAGTGGCGCGAGGCTTCGACGGTGGTTCAGGTTTTCCTGGGGGGCGATCTTGAGCACCTCAATGAGTGTTTGTTTGCCCCGGCCCTTTCCTGGGATGTTGGCATGCTACAGCTCCATGTGCAGGTCCCTTCCCTTTCGGTGACGCAGGTTGCTGAGGACTTGCGCGCCCGTGGCCTTTTGGCTTCGGCCATGCGTTTCTTTTCTCTCCTGGAGCTGTCTTCGGACTGGCTTGTGGAGGATGTAGGGATGCTTGGGGCTGTTCCTGGGTCCGGTGCCTTAGGCTTAGCGGCTCGCTCGTCGGCTGCCTTGTTGAAGCTTTTTGTGCCGATCTTGCGGGATGCGGTTTCCCTGTTTTATGCTCCCCGGCTCGCATGTAGGCAGGTGGTGTTTGCTTCCGCTCTGGAATCAGCCTTGGCCCTGGCTCTTAGGATGTCTTCACCTTTTTGTACTCTGCTTTTTAAGGATTCAGCTGTGGCGCAGTATATACAGACTGCTTCAGCTACTTGTCGTCCTATGTCTGACTTGTTGGTTCTCCGGGGGCCCTGGGATGGCCTTCCTGGGGGGGTCGTGCCAGGGCTCGGGGTTCTGCTTGTGGTAGTAGGCCACTGGTGCCAGGTTCGAGTCCGGCCTCGCCTTCAGTCCCGCCTTCGTCTGGCCGGCGTGGTGTTCGCTATGTGCAAGGTTCTGGGTCTCGTAAGGGGCGCCAACCATTTTGTGGTTCGCCCCGTTGACAGGGCGATGGGGGGGAGGCTGGCACTGTTTGCTCATGCCTGGTCCCACGATTTGTGGACGTTTCGAGTTGTTTGGGTCCTTCGGCCTGCGGAGGCGTTGGGTGGCCCCTCCTCCTTCAGGGGGTTCGGGGCTGGCGGGGCAGGCCTCTTTCCCTGCGCTCTGTTGGGTCATCTTGGAGTGAGTGCGCTTGGGCGTGGTTGAAATAATGATGTCCCTCAGATGGGTTTCCCGTCTGTTCGCAGTATCGAAGCGGGACTGTGCGGACCTGCAGTTCATTCTGGACTTATCCCGTCTGAACCTGTGGGTTCATTGCCCCTCCTTTCGGATGACTACGCTGTCCTAGGTTCGGCTCCTGTTGGAGCCGGGTTCTTTGATGGTGTTCCTGGACCTTCGGGGCGCCTATTGGCACGTCCTGATTCATCCGAGGTTCAGGGACTGGCTCTGTTTTGTTGTGGGGTGTTAAGGTTACTGCTTTCGTTGTTTCCCGTTTGAGTTGAACCTGGCACCTCACATGTTCATGTGCCTTACCCGGGTCATTGTGGCCCGTCTGCGTCTCTTAGGTGTTCGATTGTTGGACTACCTCGATGACTGGCTGGTTTGGGCTCCCAGCCAGTCCTCTTGTCTGCTAGCCAGGGATTTGGTTCTTTCCCAGCTCGCCGGGTTCGAGTTCACGGTGAATTGTAGGAAGTCCCATTTGGTTCTCTCCCAGGTTCGGACCTGACTGGGTCTTGTGTGGGACTCTCAGACTGCTTCCTTGTCTCTTCCTTCGGAGACTCTCCTGCGGCAGCGGTCTCGCATGTGCCTGTTTCTGGGGGGCTCCCGGGTCACCCGGTGGTTGCTCGAGGGTCTGTGCGGGATCCTAAACTTCGCGATGATGGTCTACCCGCCGGGTCAGGTTTGGTTTCGTTGGCTGTTCTGGTTCCTTCGGGGACATCCCTTCCGCCTCTCTCGCGATCTGGGTCCTCTTCGGGTTTTTCGGGGTTCGGAGCCTTGGCGCCTGCCCGAGCCCTTGCTCGATGTGTTCACGAACGCATCGTCTCTCGGTTGGGGCTTTGTGACCAGTGCTCGTCAGGCTGGCCAGGGATAGTGTGGGGTCCATCCTTCCGTCGGGCCCTCAGCACGGTGCGGGAGTTCGTGGCGGTGTGGTTTGCGCTGCGGAGGGTTCGAGTCATCCCCGCAGAACGACGATCCGGCTCCATTCGGACTGCTCCCCAGTGGTTCATTGCACGAAGCGGAGGGGTTCGATGCAGTCCTTGGCTCTTTGGCGCTGGTCGCTTCGGGTGACGTCTGCCGAGTTTTCGGGCTTTAGCTCTCCTGGCTGTTAACGTACAGGGAGTGTCCAATGTCCTGACCATTGGCCTGTCTCATTTCGTTCCCTTTTCCATGGAGTTGCCGGTCGATCCCGACTCCTTCCTTTGGCTTTGCCAGACGTTCGGGCGCCCCGAGGTGAACCTCTTTGCGTCGGCATGGTCGAGGTGCCTTCCCATATATGTGGCGCCCTTCCCCGACTGCGAGGCCATCGGGGTCGATGCCTTTCAGCAGGACTGGTGGAGGTGGGGGTTCCTGTACCTCTTTTCCCCAGTTCAGCTGTTGCTCCAGGTCATGACTCGCTTGGAGACTTACTAGGGGAGAGTTGTCCTCTTGGCCCTGTGGTGGCCGGCTCTGCCGTGGTTTCAGGTGCTGCTTGCTCGGTGTCTGAACGCGGAGGTTTTTCTGCGGTTCCGCCTGTTTCAGCAGATCGGACAAGTGAGTCACATGGCTGGTTCGATCTTCTCCTCGTGTCTTCGTGTGTGGTATTTTGACTCAAGTTTATCATCATCTCTATGGTGATCAGGTGGCTTCCTTGTTAGTGTCCCTCCTGCAGGCTTCTAGGCGGCAGTATGAAGTTTCCTGGCGGTCCTTCCGCTTCTTTTAGGGTCTTCATCGTTGTGCTTCGCTGTCTGTTAGGGTTGTGTTCTCCTTTCTCTCTTAGTTGTTCCAGTACTGTCTTCTTATGTCTAACACTGTCGCCTCGTATCGCGCAGCGCTGACGGAGTCGCTTCAGCTTGCTTTCGGTATCGACGTTATGTCTGCGCCGTTTCGCAAGCTGTCTCGTGTGTTGTTTCACCTCCGGCCTGCTCATGCGCCGCCTGAGCCGTCCTGGTCGTTGGACAGGGTGCTCTTTTTTTCTTTCTTCTTCTTGGTTTGTTGTAGCCCTTCAGTTCAGGATTGCTTCTCGAAGGCTCTTTTTCTGTTGGCATTGGCCTCTGGGGGTCGGGTCGGTGAGCTTCATGCTCTCCTCTGGCGCAGAGGTTTCTGCTCTTTTGGTAGTGGAGATCAGTTTGTCTGTCTGCAGCCGTCTCCTCCTTTTCTGGCGAAGAATGAGACTGCTTCTTTCCGGAGGGGTCCTTGGGTTGTTGAAGCTTGGTTGGTCAGGCTGGGGGTGCATCATGTTTTGTGTCCTGTTGCGGCCCTCCGCCGTTATTTGCACACCACAGCTTCTGTATCTGGGGACGTGCTTTGGGTTGATCTGGTTTCCCTTCTTCCCTGTTAGTGGGTGCGGGTCTTCCGGGTCATCTGCAGGATTGTTAAGGCTAGCCAGCCTGCGGTCTATCCCCGGGCTCATGACGTTCGCAAGTTCGCTGCTCTTGCTGCCATGTTTGGCAATATGTCCTGGGCTGACATTCGGGCTCGGGGATTTTGGCGGTCGAACAGGGTCCTGACTGCTCGGTATTTCGTGAATGTTCCTGGGCCTATTCGGGTCTGTGTCGCTTTAGGTCGGCGGTTGCAGCCAGTTGTCTCGACTTTGAGTTGAGGAGTGAGCAGCAACCGCCTCCCAAGTAAGTCCCTATCTTTTTCCTCTGTGGGTAGTTAGCTCCGGAGAGCCAAAGGAACTCCCCCCAGAAAATCAGCGTTGAATGTAATGAATCGCCATTTTCTGGGTAAGACCCGGAGGCTCCCCGGCATTCCTCCCTCCCCCCGGTCGGCGGTTTTTCGCGAGTTTTGACATCCAGCCTCAGAACAGATGAGTGGATAGCTGGCATGAGGGGTCTTGGGCTCCCCCTTCCCCCTCCCAGGAAGGGGGGAGCTGCCCAGACAGCGGCGTGGCGACATGTGACGTCATGCTCGTTTGCTTGTTTCTTTTTGGGGAGTTCTATCCACTTGTTTGGCTTTTGGTAGCAAATTTTACCAGAATAGGGGTTTGTTTTGGGATGCTTACTTTTCTGGGTGCCTGACCTGGTCAATGGCAGACATAGAATGTTTCCAACCACATGGGGGTTTCTATAGGCCATTGCTCCCCATGCCTCTCTGAGGGGGCCAAGTTCTGGCTCGTGGTCCCCAGTAGGCCCATATAACTCCATACACGTGACTGATGCCAAAGTCTGACATTAGCATATCAGCCTGGATAAGCTCCGGGAACCTCCGGGTCTCACCCAGAAAAGGGCGTTTCATTACATTCAACGCTGTTTTTTTTGGCAGCTGTATTTCCTCACCTTGAGTCTATAACCTTAATTTCTTGAAGATGCAGGTTTAAAAAATTCTTCTTTGTCAATTTTGTTGATTCCTGTTACTATTCTGTATGTAATGATCATATCACCTCTTTTTTCTTCTCTCTTAGTATATTTAACACCTTTAGCCTTTCCTCATAGCTCTGTTTTTCAGTTCTAGAAATTTATCTGCATATTTTTGCACCTTTTCCAGTTTATTGATGTGCTTCTTGAACAACCTATCCTCCTGTTTAGATAATACTTTTTGTAATTACTGTATGTGGATCATTGTATATACTGACATAAGAACCTTTGACAAGCTGCTGGCTTCCTGTTCTCATCGAGGCCACTAGTATCAGTGGTCCTTAGGTAAATTCAGGTAAATAATGGACAATTAGAAAGTAGAATTTGTCTGTGGGGAGCCCCTTCAGCTCCCTGGAGCTATAGGACTGATATATGCTATTATTAGTCTTCAGTCAATGGAGTCCTGCCTACTGGGGACCAGAGCCGGAACCTGGCTCTCCCTCAGAGAGGTACAGGGAGCAAAGGCTTAAGGAGACCCCCTTGTATTTAGGGGGTATTGCTTGTCTGCCATCGACTGCAGATAGGCATTCAGAAAGGTAGGCATCTCAAAACAAACCCCACATGGTAGGAAATTGAAAAAAAAAAAAAAAAAAAAAAACTTAGAGAAACAGAACTCCCTAAAGGAAAACAAAGGAAACAAGCTAACAAGCAATCGTCACTCACTGCCGCCACGCCGCTTGTCCGCGCAGCCCTCCTTTTCTTGGGAGGGGAAAGGGGGAGCCCCAGACCTATGCTTCGGCTACTCACACCTCAGTTAGTGGCTGAAGCACTCAGTGCGAATGTCAACTCTGGCCACAGATTCTTGCTGGATTTTATGCCCTTGTGGTGTTTCCTGCTGTTTGTGGTGCATTGGCCAGGAGTAACATAGTGTACTGAGGACTGCATGCACTTAGGGCTTCCTTTCCTAAGCGCCCTGTGAATACTACCCATGGGTTCTAGGGTTATCTTCCCTGATGCTCTCGGGCTTCACTTCCGTAGGGGTTCCTGCTGCTCGGCAGTTACCTTGCCCTTGGGGCTAGCTGGGGTTTAGTGGTCTGTCTGGCCTTGGGTAAGAAGTGTTCTTGCTGGTTTAGGGCACGAGGGCCCCTGCTTGGGCCGCGTGCCTTCTGGGCGGGTTTTTTTCATTCCTCCTTCCCATCTGCTTTGTTCCCCCATTTGATGGCGTGATTTCCACTTTTCGTAGGACGATTCTCCTTTTGTTTTGGTGGCCATTTTGCTTTTTGGTGGGCACTTTCCCACCTGGCCACCAGGGCAGCATTGCAGTTTGTTTACATGTGACTGCTGGGCATGTGAGCTTGAGTTTTGGGGGCATTTTTTCGCCTCTGTCGGGAGTTTTTTATCCTCCTGTTGCAGTCTCTCAGTTTTATTTTTTCTTTAGGGGCTTCCTGCCCTGTTTGTTCCTCTGTGAACATTTGGGGCGTTTGTTTTTTCATCCGGTCTTGTGTTTTCTGTGTTTGGGGTCTGGGCCCTGGTTTTGGGCCCAGTGTCTGTGCCCTGTATGCTCTGCTGGCTCCCATGCCTTCGGCCCTCAGTTTTTCATCCATTTTCTGGCAATTTTTGCCAGGGATTTGATCAGGGTCATGTATCTTGCCCTTCCTTTCCTGGTGTGTTTTCCGCTGGCAAATTTGGTGGTTTGGGCTTTCCCCGGGTTCTTCGGTTGCATTCCAGAGGTTTTTCTCCCTCTCGGGTTTCCCCTGTGGAGGTTCGGGAGGCCCTTTGTGTTTTCCTCCTTTTCTTCTTGTGGCTTGGCACTGGTTTTGGTGGTCGTGCTGGGGCTCCAGCTTCAGCTCGTCGAGGAGGGGCCTTTGCTGCCTGCTTCTGTGCTGGTGCCTCCTCTGGGGCCCCTCTTTGTCTGGTTGGCATAATGCTCGCTCTGCTTGCTTGATGACTTCTCAGAGGAGGGGGGGGGCCAGCCCCTTTGCGGGTCGCCCCGTTAACAAGCAATGAGGGTGAGGCTGTCTCTGTTTACCCACGCTCCGTCTCACAATTCGTGGGCATTTTGAGTCATGTTTTCCGGCCTGTGGTGGCATTGGGTGGCTCCTCTTGGAAGCTCGGGGCTGGCTGGACAGGCTTCTACCCCTGCACCCCATCGGGTCTTCTTGGAGTGGGTGCCCCTGGGTGTGGTCGGAATGACCTCATCCCTTAGGTGGGTTTCCCACTTCTCCTGGTGCCGTCACGGGACTGTGCAGATCCTGTGACTCTTTAATATTAATAAATCTTTAATATTTCACCATTCACATATTTATGAGATTCTGAAGTTAGAAAGCATAGCATAAGCTCCTCATACAATGTCTATCCAAGGGCCACTCCTGTACAAGGGATGCTGATGTGTACGAGCGACGCTGATGTGCATGAGGGATATGATATCAGCATCCCTCATGCACATTATCATCCCCAACGTGCATGAGGGATGCCAACATGCATGAGAGATGCCAACATGCATGCGGGATGCCACCATGCATAAAGGATGTAGATGTCTATGAAGAATGCTGATGGTCACATCAGCATCTCTTATGCACATCATCTATCATACAGATCAGGGGGTTTATTGTATATTTTTATAAAAATTTTAAATATGAAAAGGGCAAAAGAATACTTTTTATCTGTAGTTAAATAGTAAAAAAAAACCTTCCTGCCCCCACACCTGTAATAAGTAATTACATCTGTAATTGCCCGAAATGCTACGCATACTAGTGGCTGTACAAGAATGTAAGAACTCTTGTATATATAAATAAATAAAATAAAATAAAGTAAAATACTGTAAACTGTATACTTTATTAAGATGGGTGTGAGCGGCGTCACATTACTTACCACGCCTATACTGAAGTAATTGTTGACTATATTGTAAGGAATTTTGTCTCCGACAACTTCACCGTCTTCGTGAGTTCCCGTTTGTTCGGACACCTCAATGTGCCACCGGTCCATCATAACCACTGATGATTTTTCTATTTTCTGAAGAGATGATATTATTATAGACAAATTTCAAGTCAAATGATAGAAACATTTATTTTCACATTTTCACATTATTGCTAAGAAGGAATAAAAGCAAATTTTGAAATGCAAACCTGCGTCTCTGTCAGTTTTATTAAATGGCACATTTTCTAGATAGTCATTGTGTATCGCATTTGTTGCACTCTCCAGCCATTCACTGTTTTCTCATAATGTATGCTCAATGCACATTATTATCATTGCAAAATATATGTAGTGTCATCATCAGTATTGTGTAACAATAGTAGATTTAGAATACTAAAAGAGAGTGATGTAACTTATTTTACTCAAATTATGAAAGTAGTCAGGCATATTGCAAAGCATTGTGGCATATAATATTAATAAAGTGTAAACCATTAAACCAGTATGCTGTAAAAGTTTACAAGTCTTAATCAACTCCCTTTGCTCAGTTAAAATATAAATCAATCGATCTTCTCTGAGCCGACCCTCAGTAGTTCTGGTATATTGGCGCTGGTGCCAGAGAAACATCCAAAAAACTAACAGGCTTTAAGGACAAGGATCTGGTGTGATCCAGAGTGGAGTATGGGAGGATCTGAGATAAACCTCGTATCCATGTAAATTTGCACGAAAATAAAGGTCTGTAGTAAGTTTCAAGAGTTGCTCTACCAGCCAAGCCTAGCTCTGTCTCGTAACTTCCTTCACTGGGCTTGTGGCAGCCTGCAGGCCAATATGTCCATTACACCCAGTTGGTTGAGCACTTCACGTAGTAATCTATCCAATTGCCTCTTGAAAACATCGACTTACAAATATTTCTTATATGCAGTGGAAGGACGTTTATGATGCGTGGACCTCTGAAAGTGTTCTCTGGCTGTATTTATGGCACCTCTACTCTTCACTAGGCTTATTCTGCACTTACTAGAGAGGAAGGTATGGCAGGACGTTGTTATTTTATTATGCATATTTAGAATCTGATCTTAAGAATATTCCATGTACAGTGGTACCTCAACTTACAAATTTAATCCATTCCCGGAGACGATTCATAAACCGAACTGAATCTTCCCATAAGAAATAATGTAAATTGAATTAATCCATTCCACAATCCCAAAAATATTAACTTCAAAGTAAATATTATACCTAATTCACCTAAATCTTTAGTACTAAAGTATGTACAAGTTATTGCTAACCTTTATTGATGACTCTTGTTGGCGTATAGAAGATGGTGAGGAGGAGGGAGGAGGGAGGAGGAGAGGTGTTAGTGCTTGGAAGGGAAGTCCCCTTCTATTATAACATCAGGTAGTGATGACTTCTCTGGGGTACTCTCTCTTAAATTTTGCATGAATACCACTAGGACCTGGTTGTGGCTCACTGTTTGCTTGTCTTATTAAGAATTTGTCTAAAGACACTTGTGTTTCCCTACATTTTAACATTTGTCTGTAGTGAGACATCACATTGTCATTTAAAAGGTCAATGTAACGGTCTGCTACAGCTTTATCTGGGTAAGTTTTCTTCAACAAAACTTTGCAGTTCTTCCCATACTTCACACATTTTCTTAATAAGGAAGGGATATCCTCTACTGCCTCTACTCAACTATTTTATTAGGTTGAACCTTACCACTGACTTTCTTGGGACCCATGGTTAGACATATAATTATTTTTATGTTCAAATACCCAAAAATTAAAAAAACACTGAAATTCTTTACACTGAAAAGAATTGAGTCGCAATTGTCACCAGGAGGGAGGCATTGGTAAACTGAGGCGCGGTCGCCGTGCCACCACGCCCTAGGTCGGCCATATACGTATCAACAAACTACGTTACCTGAGGCAAAGTTCGTAAAGAGGGGCATTCGTAAGCCGAGGTGTCACTGTATATATAATATGATGCCTCTCATTTCCAGAGAGTACATTTTGATTGCTTTGAAACGGCCCCAGTAATTTAGGTGCTATACTGTGTCCATGCATACATTATAGGTTCTCTATATTCCTTCTGTTTGAGAAATCTCTCCTGCCTTGATAAAGACAGCAAGTATCAAGGCAGGAAAGTACTGTACAAAGATTTGAAAAGGAGCACTGTTGTGGAATTCTTGGATTTGAAGGTTCTCATAATCCACCATATAATTTTCCTGGATAATGCTCGATTTGCTCTGTTATGCTTACTAAACATTAGATTATTTGAGATCATTATTCCTTTATCTTTTATACATGTCATTTCTGTCCTATAAAGAGATCTGTTAACATCCTGTATCCAGTTTAAGTTTCTCATTCTTTCCATACCTTAGTATCAGTAGCTGGAATTTATCACAGTTGAAGACATGGTGTTTTCAACTGCTCTTTGAAAGCTATTATTGATACCTGTAATTTTTCAGCACTTGTATTGAGGCAATATTCATGCCGATATTTGGCATAATCTGCAAAAAACCAGCGTTGAATGTAATGAAACGCCATTTTCTGGGTGAGCCCCGGAGGCTCCCTGGAGCTTATCGGGCTAATGTGTGTTATGTTAGACCGGGACATTAGCTAAGGAGTTCAGACCTACCAGGGACCAGCGCCAGAACCTGGCCCCTTCAGAGAGGTTTCAGGGAGCAATGGCCCTGGAAAACCCCATATGGTTGGGGGTTTTCCTTATCTGCCATCGACCGGGGTTAGGCACCCAGAAAGGTAGGCGTAACAAAACAAACCCCACATGGTAAGAAACTACAACAAAAACCGAACAGAGAGGTAGAAAACTCCCTACAATCCCAAGGAAACAAGCAAACATCACACTTTACTGCCGCGCCGATCGTCCGCGCAGCCCTCCCCACCCCGGGAGGGGGAGGGGGGAGCCCCGGACCTACCGCGCCGGCTGCCAAGCTCCAGTTCGGAAGCTAAGCTTCAACCAACGCGAAAAAACCGCCGACCGGTGGGAGGGAGGGTTTCCAGGGAGCCTCCGGGGCTCACCCAGAAAATGGCGTTTCATTACATTCAACGCTGGTTTTCTGTGGGGAGCCCCTACGGCTCCCTGGAGCTTCATACCCAAAGAGAAGGAAAAGAAAGGGCTAACCCGGGAGGCGGCCGCCACCAACTCTGCAACGCAAAGCCAAGACAACCGGTCGCAAACCTGCGACCCAAGGCAACAAGAACGCCCAAGAACAGACGCACACATGGATGGGCGGCCAAAAACCTGTGCGACCCACAATTCCCTGCGCCCGAAATGAGCCCGAGACGTCACCAACACAGCAGCAATTGCTGCAAACGTCTGAACAGCACGGGCGCAAAGACAGACCGCAGTAAGAAGGAAAACACTGCGGACGACCCGGGAGAACACAGGACGCACCCCCCGGCCAAACCAAACAAGTACTAATACCCCAAGAACCCCTCCGGAAAGCAGCCGTCTCGACCGTCGCCAGGACAGAGAAAGGCTGCACACCAATAAAGCTACCACCAGTACCAAAGAGGAGGAAACTAAAACCGAAGGGGCTACCACAAACTGAGGGGAAGAGAAGAAGGCACCCTGAACAAGGACCAGGATGGCTCAGGCGACTCATGAGCAGGCCGGGGGGGAAACAAAACGCGAGAAGACGTAAGAAACGTCATACAGTCTCCAAGACGAAGCTCGCAGGTGGGACACCGTCAACAAAGCCACCTGAACACCATAGAGATGGCGATACCTGCGTCAAAATACCAGACGCGAAGAGCCAAAGAGAAGGCCGAACCAGTCACGGACAGGACCGATTCGGCCTGCTGAAAGAGGCGAAGCCTCAGGAAAAACGCCCCGGGTACGGACACCTATCAAGCAGCGTCTGAAAAGAAGGCCGGGCCGGCCACAGTGGAACCATAAGGACTGTTCTCGTGGGAATGGGCTGCAACTGAGCCAGAACCCGAAGCAACAGCTGGACCGGGAGAAGAGGTACCGGTACCCCCCACCTCGACCAGGCCTGCCGAAAGCCTCCACCGTGAAGTCCTCGCAGGTGGGAAGGGCGCCACAAAACGGGCGACGCCTAGACCACGCCGACCCGAAGACGTCCATGGCCAGGAGTCCATAAGCCCAACAGAGCCAACAAAACGAATCGGCGACGACTGGCCAACCCACGAAGAGGAATGAACCGAGACAGCTGTCCACCAGGACGCAGGACATGCCCCGGACACGAACCACACGGTTAACCAAACCCCCTGTGGTTCCGGCAAGAACCACCAGAGAACAGTCCAAACAGAGCTGAATGGGAGAGTACCTAGTGACCCAAACCCTCCGAAGCGCAAACCAGACAGCCATGAACACCTGAACCGGGCTGTGAGCCCGATGGACAGACAGATTCCATCAACCTCGGCCGACCTGGTGAGCACTGGTCACAAAGCCCCAGCCGAGAGACGACCCGTCCGTGAACACATCGAGCGAAGGCTCGGGGAGCCGCCAAGGCACGGAACCCCGAAAACCCCAAAGAGGAAGCTGGTGACGCAGCACCAACACCAGATCCCCAGAGGAACCCAAGGAATGCAAGAGGCGGAAGTGGAGTCTCCGTAGGAACCAACCGACGCCGGAGCCAACCCCGACTCCGCGGGCAGATAAGCACGCCGAAGTGCAAACTCCCGCACAACCGCCCAAGCAACCGCTGAGCAACCCGGGACCCCCTCCTGAACAGCCAAAGGCGGGACCACAGCCACAGCAACACTTCTGGAGGGAAGACAATGAGGGGCCCAAGAGCCTGAAACAAGGCCCAGGTCCGAACCCGGGACGGAAACAGAAGGTAAAACCTCCAGATCACCAGGAAACCAAACCCAGCGATCTGGAAAGAACCATCCCCTGGCGAGCAGACAAGCGGACTGACTGGGAGCCCACTCCAGCCAGTCGTCGAGGTAGGCCAGACACCGAATCTCAGACGCAGACAGGGCACTAAGATCCGGTAAAGATGCAAAGAGTATACAAAGTGCCCTTCACAAAATAGGGAATGCAATAAAAACAGCAAACCTGAAGCCCCACCACCAAAGCATTGTATGACAACCATATGAAGACATATTATGACATATGACAATCATTATATGACAATATGACAAGTATAATCAAGGCATTATATGACAAAGAGTGCCGGGAAGACGGGACACCACGAGAGTAGCTCACATCCTGTAACTACACTGAGGTAAGTACACATAGGGAATTACCAACCGTGCTAGCCCCAGAAAAACTGGAGAGGAACGTGCCAAGAAGTGACCTGGAGGTCCAGGTCCACCATCCATGCACCCGGCCCTAACAGAATCCGAACAGGAGACAACAGTCCTCCGAGCAGGGCAGAGGATCCAGGGCGCAGACGGAAGTAGTCCAGAAGAACTGCAGACTGGAAAAACTCATGACTGCAAAGAGCAGACGGGAAAAGCCCACGACTGCAAAGAGCAGACGGGAAGCCCAGAAGGATGGGGCGGATCGACCACGCCCCACGCACCCACGAAGAGGAAATGACGAAGCGCAGGGAAGAAGCCCACCCCGCCAGCTCTGAACCCCCCCCAAGGGGGAGAAGCCGTCCTCCGACGCCAGCAGAGGCCGGAAGACAACCCAAAGCGCCCACCAACAGCGGGACCAAGCGAGAGGCAACAGAGCAAGCTGCTCCCCCAGCGCCCAGTCAACAGAGAAGGGAACAGAACCCCTTCAGAAAGAAAAAGTACACTACCGAAGTCATGAGGAGAGACTACGGGAATGAAACCACACTTCGCTGGAAGAGGAAGTGAGGGGAGACCTGATCACCACATACAAGATACCCAAGGGAATCGACAGGGTTGAGAAGGACAGGCTATGTAACACAAGGGGCACACACACTAGGGGACACAGGTGGAAACTGAGTACCCAAAAGAGCCACAGATAGAATTAGTTTTTTTTTTTTTTTTTTTTTTTGTGAGTGTCAGAATGGGAACGGGAAAGCACTAAGAAAGTAACGTGGCGACTCCTCACACAAGGAACGAGGCTGACCCCCATACAATGTCACATGTAGACATGACAGAGCCCAAGAGGCACAGGAACCGATACACCTGTTGACGGACGGTTGAGAGGCAGGACCAAGGAGCCAGAGCTCAACCCCCACAAGCACAACTAGGTGAGGACATATAGTGTAAAAGCACAAGCCACCGACTAGTGGCAAAGAGCACTACGCCGGCCAGGCAAAGAAGGCACAAAACTGCATCAAAAGGCCCACCTCGACAGCAAAACCACAAAGTCCCAGCACAACCACAACATGTGCCAAGACCCAAGAAGCTCAGTCTGCAAGCCAGGAAGACCCCGGAACCCCAAAAGGCAGAACCGGGTCACATGAGGAAACAAAGTCCCCTGAACCCACAAAAGGGGGCCCAAGAGGAAGAAACCTCCAGAACGAAACCAAGGAACCCAAAGGAACCCAGAATCGAACCAGGGGGAGCCCAAACCACCACATTTGCCAGCGGAGAACACCACTAAAAGGCAAAGCACAGACCCCAGCAGAACGCCCTGGGAAAACGGTCCCAACAGACCGAAAACCGAGGGACAAGGTGTGGGAGCAAGCATACCAGCCAGGGGCACTGAGCCTAAACCCAGAGGCTCAGACCCAAATCAACACCCAAACGTTCCCAGAGAAACAGGCAACGGCAAGAAAACACCAGAAAAACAAAGAAACGACAACAGGAGAACAAAAACCCTGCAAATTTTTTGAAAACTCACCAGAGACGCTCGCTCGCACACCCAGGCGCATGTAAACAAACCGCAACGCCGCCCTGGTGGCCACGCCGGGAAACCGGCAGACGAAAATGGCCGCCAGCAGGGGCTGTGACTGACGCTTAATACACAAAAACACGCCAGCAAATGTGGGAAGCTAGCAGACTGGAAGGGCGAAAAACGACGCCCAACAGCAGAAAAACCCCTGAAGGGGCAAAACCGCCCCAGAACTGCTAGTAGGCATCCCCCACAGCCCCGGGAACCAACAACAGAGGCCCCGGGGCAGAGCCGTCCTCCAAGCCCTCCGCCCTGAAAGAAAAGCAAGAGCCCATGGGAAAGGCAACAAGAAAGGGCCGCTGGTAAGACCCAGAAGCCTTGGCAGGAGGCACAGGCTCAAACCTCCGTCCCCAACCCGAACGGGGCATCCCCCGAAAACCGCCCGAGTCTCTGCCGCAACTGAACCCCGCCCCGACCCAGAAACACGCAGACGGTCCGGAGCCGGGAACATGGAGAGAAAGGGGCGAGCAGCACCTAACCAAACGGGGCGGCCACGGGGCATTCGAGTGGGAAATCAACCTAGCATGTTGCAGCAACCTAACCTAGCTTGCAACACGGATGCCGCCTGTACTCTGAACAGTAATAACATCAGGAGAGTACTGGAGAACAAGCAGAGAATCACTCGCAAGACTCCGGGTCAAGGTGTCAGTGACCCAACAGGCAGCATGACGGAGGTAAAAATGGCGACTGTCACCCGGAGACAAGGGAACAGCAACCAACGATCCCGTACAAGACGGGTTGGAACCCGGAAGACACATTCAATGGTCCCCCGAGCCCAGACAGGGGTTTCCAGGGCCCGTAGGGTAACAACTACGGGAAGCCCGGGCAAGGTGTTGCTAACCGGTTAAGAAACCCAAACATAACAAGAGGGTAGATTATAGCACTGAAAACCCCTCGAGACGTGTACAAGCACGGGGGCCTAGCAGAGGGCCGCCAAACACTACCAGTGGAACTATAACCACCTTAGGCAGACCCCCACCAGGCAAGAAAATGAAAAACAAAAGAAAAACCCCGCAAAAGTACACCGTCTCCAGAGGCAACAGAAACCGGCCGCCGCTTAGGTGGCAGGCTGCGCAACACCTTGACGCCCTAACCAGCACAATACCAATCCCTACCCAGGGCCAAACAAGGGCCCCAAGCCCCAGCTGGCCCCAAGGGCGAGGCAAATGCCGAGCAGCAAGAACCTCTACGGGAATGGTTCCCGAACGCCCCAGGGAAGATAACCCTGTAACGCAAGGGCAGTACTCACAGGGCGCTTAGGGAAGGCAGCCACTAAGCACATGCAGCCCCGGCACTGATGAAGTACTCCTGGCCACCGCACACCACAACACACGGCAGTGAACGCCACACAAGGCAAACACCGCCTAGGAAACTGAGGCCAGAGAAGCGTCAATCCCGGTTGACATTAGCGAACGAACTGGAGCTTGGCAGCCGGCGCGGTAGGTCCGGGGCTCCCCCCTCCCCCTCCCGGGGTGGGGAGGGCTGCGCGGACGATCGGCGCGGCAGTAAAGTGTGATGTTTGCTTGTTTCCTTGGGATTGTAGGGAGTTTTCTACCTCTCTGTTCGGTTTTTGTTGTAGTTTCTTACCATGTGGGGTTTGTTTTGTTACGCCTACCTTTCTGGGTGCCTAACCCCGGTCGATGGCAGATAAGGAAAACCCCCAACCATATGGGGTTTTCCAGGGCCATTGCTCCCTGAAACCTCTCTGAAGGGGCCAGGTTCTGGCGCTGGTCCCTGGTAGGTCTGAACTCCTTAGCTAATGTCCCGGTCTAACATAACACACATTAGCCCGATAAGCTCCAGGGAGCCGTAGGGGCTCCCCACAGAAAACACACGAAGCTGTGATTTGTATTTTCGTCCATGGTATGAGCATAAGAAAGGAGTAGTGCAAGTACTGTACCTTGAGGTACAGAGCTTTTGAATAAGCTCAGGCTTGATTTTGTCTGATTTATCATTACCCTTTGTGACCAGTGTCAGGAAATTGAGTACTGTATCACCCCACTTTGCCTGTTACTCCTTGAGACCTCTTTCTTTTTCTATTTTTTAGGAATCCAGACATATAAGGGCATGCATACTGATCATGTGTTTTCCTTCATGTGTGAGTGCATTCTGACCTGTTGTTACTCGAGCATTTTCACTGTCTTTCTTTTGATGTATATGTGAGTTGAAGCCATGTTGACCTGTTAAACTAGTACATCTGGCAAGGGTAAGTTCAACTTTATTATTACATGTTAGAAGGTTGAGTTATTATATAAACCAGATTGTGGCTAGGGGAAGGTAAGCATCTGATGAGTAGTATTGTATTGATACTAGATTTGTTTCTGGCATAAAAACCCAGCATTGAATGTAATGAAACATCTCTTTCTGGCAGTCTTGGTGGCTCCCTAAAGCTATCTTACTGGGATTGCTCAAAACTACAGGGTAGCATCATTAGTTGCAGAACCTGGCTTCCTTCCCTCCCAGAAGCACATAGAGCAAGCCACAATCTGCCACCCCACCAGGAAGGCATCAAGAAAGCAAAGCTTTACAGACAACTGTGAGGTTCACAGAAAATTAAGCCTTGAAACTGGCAAAAAATTCTGCAAACTAAACAATTGGTTCACTCAAAACTAGCTCGAACCCATTAATACTGATAGCTGCCACCATGTGGCCCAGGCCTCAACCCACACCTGGATCCCCTGGATTAGTTTTGAAACAGATGAACAACTCATCAACAAACCAATCAACCTGGAGGGAAGAGCAGGAATCAAGGAACCAACAGGGCTCTTATCAGAAAGAGGCATTTCATTATATTCAATGCTGGGTTTTTTGGGGGAGCCCCTTGGTGGCTCCCTCAAACTAAGTAACTACATAGAAAAAACAAGGGATTTACCAGGGAGGAAAAGAGGTGGCAAGTACTAGCACTGCAAAACCGACAAGGTCCAGCGACATTAACCAAATACAGTACCAGACAGGCAGAATCCTGTTTGACCGCCAAATACCCTGAGCTCAAATATCAGCCCAGCACATGGAGAAAGCACTGCCACTGCAGCATATTTGTGAACACCATAGGGCCCAAGGGTAGACTGCAGGCTGGCTAGATTTAATGACACTGTGGATAACCCGAGAAATGTGAGGCAAGTAACTGGGGACCATGGAATCGGGGTCAACCAAAAATGCATCAACTAAAGCAGGAGCTTTGCTCCACAGGTAGCGGCAAAGAACCCCCACTGAATACAACAAATGTTGCACCCAGCCAGACCAGCTAAGCATAAATCACCAATGGACCCCTCCAGAAGCCAGCTGACTCTTTCTTCATCTGAAAAAAGGGAGAGGGCTGCAGATGAACAAAACACCCACCAGGGCCTAAGAGGCAGAACCCCTGCCTATGGAGAAGAGCATTAGGCTTCCCCACCCATCAGCCAGAGGTATACATCTATAGCCAAAGATGCAACTGTGAACCAAGGATAAGAGAGCAATGTCAAAGCCCTGTCGAGAGATCAGGATGGCTAAGGTGGAGCATGAGCAGACTGGAGGTGAAAAAAACATATGAGACAACTTAATGAATGGTGTCAACAGTGAATTGGCACTGAACTTGAACAGTGGTTCTGCTAATACCAAATGATAAGTAGTGATAGTATTAGGCATGAGATGCTGTTTCAGAAAAAAAACACAACCAAAAGGATAGTACAGTATCACTTGGACTGAAACCAAAGATAGCCATCAAATATACAGAAATAGGATCTTCTTCTAGCCCTGACACTGGGCTAGAAGCCCCAGAAACCAAGACTGATCCAGTCACTAAGGAGGCAGAAAGATCACCTTTCCCAAGTATGATTCCAGACTGGACAGGACCCAAAACACCAAGTGAACCAGGAGAAAAAAGGTAAATGCCCCCTCCATCTCAACCAGTCCAGCAGAAAGGTGTTCACCATGAGAGCCTCATGGTCAAAGAAGGCAACCTTGTGTGGACGTAGCTCAAAGTGCAAAAGATATGTGGCAGCCATGCATTATCTCAGACCATCCTCTGTGACAATTCTTATTCCATGGGTTAACTTGGCCCATCTTTCTGGAAAAAGCTGGCCTCCTCTACCGAGATGCCACAGCAAGTAATCTCAGGTAGTTAGTGAGAAGTCCCTCTCAAAAATCAAGTGTTGAATGTCATGAATGAAACACCCTTTCCTGAAAGGCTCCTCAGTTGCTCTCCAATCCTGCTTTGTCGTCTTCTTCCCCACAGAGGTTATGGGGTTTTATACGAGCAACTCCACAGTGAGGGCGGGGAGGGGGAGGCAGGCTAGCCAAGGCCTCAAGGCAGGTTGCCATCGGGTGGTAGCAGGGCACATCACAAGGTGCCCGTCCCCATGGTTTAGTGGTTAAGATACTCGCCTGGTATTTTGCAAGCGCTTTGTCCTGGGTTCGTATCCTGGCCAGGGAAGATTTACTGGGCATCAAACCTTAACTGTAGCCTTTGTTTACCCAACATTAAAATGGGTACCTGGTTGTTAAATTATTTGGCGTGGTCGTATTTTGAGGAACATAGGATTAAGGACTTGCCTGAACGTTGTGCATGCTAGTGGCTGTACAAGAATGTAAGAACTCTTGTAAAAAATAAAAAAATAAAAAAATAAAAGGTGGCACTCGCCCAGTATATTGAGGAATGCCTAATTTCTTTCAAGCAGTTGCTTAATTTGTTACACTTATACTGTCTGGTAGTTTTTCCCAGTTTTTGTAGTTGATCTCTGCTCCCATGCTTCTCTCCCCTTGTAGTAAGCCAGATTCTGGTGGGTCTCCGAGACTTGGTATGTTGGGCTAAGGCTTGGTAGTGACAGAAACTCTGAGACCTACTAGGGGCCCCAACAGAAACGGGCATATCATGACAATACTGGAGTTTTATGTGAGAGCTGTCTGACATAAAACTTGCATATAAAAATACAAATAATCTTTGCTAGATAATTAGAGATCTCCAAAACCAATGGTGGGCTACAAAATCATCACAACACACAGACTCAGTCTAGAGCAGTGGTTCCCAATCTTTTTGGACTTCTGGGACTATTTACTAACTAGATATACCAGAATTTTTTGTATTATTACAGATGTGAACATTTGTAAACATTACCTAATCAGTATACTTAGCATTTGCTAATTCTCAGTGATTCATGTATACTCAAAACTTTGGTTCTGCAACCCCTAGAAAATATTTTGCAGAATTTTGTTCTGCAACCCCCTTTTTAAAATATTAAAAAAAATATTTTAATATTTTCCCAACCAGTGTATCACTGGTTGGGAACGTAGAATCAAGAGGTTACAGAACCTATCAACTTTTCAAAAGAGCCTGTCCGAACTATTTCACCATCTGAGCCATCCCAGGGGGCTTGACAGCTGAGTGGACAGTGCTCGGGATTTGTAGTCCTAAGGTTCTGGGCTCGATCCCCAGTGGAGGCGGAAACAAATGGGCAGTTTCTTTCACCCTGATGCTCCTGTTCACTTAACAGTAAATAGGTACCCAGTAGTTAGACAGCTGCTACGGGCTACTTCTACTACCGCTACGGGATGTGTAACAAAAAGGAGGCCTGGTCTAGGACAGGGCCGCGGGGATGCTACACCCCGAAATCATCTAAAGATAACCTAAAGAAGAAGAGATCCCTCAATTTTCCCTTCAAGAAACACAGGTGTGTCATGCTATGTGATGCAGTAGTACCTAACACTAATACTGATAATTTGGTAATTAGTAGCTAGCATTGTTCTAACATAATGTACCTCAAGTTTTGGAAAGTCTTGAGGGTTACAAATGTGTGTTCAATAGTGAATCACAGCATGGAATGAAATTAAACTGAAAGACAATTATGATGCTTTCAATCCCATTTCTTTATGAGCTGCTGGTTTGAAACATATTCCATCATATATGTGCCCTGAAATACAAGTGTCTTCCATGCCCATCAACAAGAAGAGTAACGAAAATCCAGCACTCCTCAAAGCAACAACACTTGAAACTAATGATGCCTTCATAAATAACTTACGGCCTCACGAGCACTATGCTTACACTGATGGCTCTGTTCAAATGTCAACAGGTCGCACTGCAGCAGCCTGTAGAATATACAAAGACAACAGATGTACACAGGCTACTAGTGTGAAACTGAACAACTGGCTTAGCCCCAGACATATAGGTTTAGCTGCACTACAACTCGCCACTAATGCACTAAAAACCCAGGAGGGGTAATTTTCTGTGATTCAAAGTCACCTCTTCAAGCCCTTTAAAACCCAATATGCAAAATAGATACTAGGAATGTTGTAACATCCCATATAAACAACATAATTAGTACACAGAGCGAGAGTTTCAGTCTCATTTGTATGGATTCCATCCCAAATAGGTGTTGTCCAGCATGGTGATAAGGACACGGCAGCTAAAGCTGCATGTGATAAGCCTGAAATTGAGCTAGACCTAGGTATTCCAATCTCTGCTGTAAAAAACCAGCATTGATTGCAATGAAACGCCATTTTCTGGGTGAGACTCGGAAGCTCCCCGGAGCTATACCGGGCTGATGTGTATATATTAGACCGTGGCAACAGTCAATTGAAGGAGTTCTAAGCCTACTGGGGACCAGAGCCAGAACCTGGCCCCCTCAAGAGAGGCATGAGGATCAATGGCCTCAAGACACCCCCATATAATTGGAAGCAGTCTTTGTCTGCCATCTACCAGGTCAGGCACCCAGAAAGGTAGGAATCTCAAAACAAACTACTGCTAGTCAAAAATTGCAAACCGAAAGCTGAACTAGCAAACAGAACTCCCCAATCAAAAACAAGGAAACAAATATGACGTCACCACAACCGCCACGCATCTGTCTGCACAATCCCAGACCTCCACACCGGCAACTCTTCTCAGTTCAGAGGCCAAGTATCAAAAATGCGAAAAAACGCCAACCAGAGGGAGGGATGCCGGGGAGCCTCCAGGTCTCACCCAGAAAATGGTGTTTCATTACATTCAACGCTGGTTTTCTGTAGAGAGCCCCTTCGGCTCCTCGGAGCTACCTAACCAAAGATAAGAAGAAAAAGGGATTCGCCTCGGAGGCGGTCGTCACTTGCTTCACAACTCAAAGTCTATACAACAGGCCGCAACTTGCGACCCATGGCTATAATGTTCCTGGTCCAAGAAGGACCAAGAACATTAACAAGATAACATGCAGCCAGGACCCTGTTCGACCTCCAATAGCCCCGTGCCCAAAAGATAGGCCAGGACATTACCAAAACAGCAGCCGAATGTCGAACTTACGAACGGCATGGTCACAGGGAAAGACTGCAGGCTAGCTGGACCAAATGATCCTGTAGACAACCCGGGAGACCCACGCCCTGGAATAGGGAAGAAGGGGAAACTGGGTCAACCCAAAATGTGTCCTCTGCCACAGAGACCATAATGCTCAAATAACACCGAAAAGCCACAAACAGACACAAAATATGATGCACCCCTGGCCGAACCAACCATGCATCAACAACCCAAGGACCCCTCCGGAAAGCAGCAGACTCATTCTTTGCCAGAAAAGAGGGAGACGGCTGCAAATGAAGAAAAGACCACCAGGACTGAAAGAGCAGAAAACCTCTGCGCCGGAGGAGAGCATGAAACTCTCCGACCCGACCCCCAGAGGCTAATGCCAACAAGAAAAGGGTCATAGAAAAACAGTCCTAAACCGAGGGGGGGCCACCCCAAACCGAGGAGAAGGGAGAAGAGAGCACCCGGTGCAATGACCAAGACAGCTCAGGTGGTGCATGAGCAGGCCGGAGGTGAAAACAACGCCCGAGCAAGCCTGAGAAACGGGCGCCACCCGCAGTGTGCCCACACCCAGCCAATGACACTCCCCCACCCGGGACAAGACGGAAAACCCCAAGACCCCCGACATACCCTAAGGGGGAAGACTACCGCAAGCAATTAAGTCCTCCAGCAGGGAGTGATTCCTGAACGACTCAGGGAAGATAACCCTGAAACACAAGGGCAGTACTTACGGAGTGCCTAAGGAAGTTCACCCTAGTTGCATGCTTCTCTGCGAACAAATAGAGTGGTAGACGGTTGGAACAAGTTAAGTGAGAAGGTGGTGGAGGCCAAGACCGTCAGTAGTTTCAAAGCGTTATATGACAAAGAGTGCTGGGAAGACGGGACACCACGAGCTTAGCTCTCATCCTGTAACTACACTTAGGTAATTACAAGAAGACACCTGGCTAACACTCAAACACAATGCTGGTACAGCCACACAGGGCAAAATCTAGATCAGGAGCTCGAGGCCTGAGGTGACCAAAGTGACCGCCAGCACATCTGTTCAAGAACTTGAGTGGTGGGCTGCTGGCCCACCACCGCATTACCCTTCCCCCATGGGGGGGGGGGATTCAAACGAGCGGAAGTGCTAGTGACACGAAGGGTTGCTTGTTTGGTTTCTTTCTCGGGGAGTTATTTTCATCTTTTTGGATGTAGATTTCACAGGTTAACCAGACAGTGGTCTGTTTGGATTCGCCTACCTTTCTGGGTCCTTCCCCATTCAATGACAATTATGACATACTTTAAATGTTAAGTGCCCATAGGCCATTTCTCCCTGCGACTCTTTGTGGGAACCAGGTTCTGGCTCATGGTTCTTGGGAGGCATAAGAACTCCTGTGACTGATGACCCCAAACTAATATAGCTCACATTAGTTTGGATAGCTTCAGGGAGCCAATGGGGATCCCCACAGAAAAAGGCTTTTGACAGTCTCACACAAGAGGTTGTTCTGGAAACTGGAGCATGCTGGAGGGGTGACAGAGACTTTTGACATGGATAAAAAAATTTTGACAGATGAGGGTGGTAATTAGAGGCAATGTATCCAACTGAAGGAGTGTTACTAGCAGAGTACCACAGGGTTCAGTTCTTGTGCCAGTAATGTTCATTGTCTTCATAAATGATCTACCAGAAGGAATACAGAATTATAGGAACATATTTGCCGATGATGCTAAGCTACTAGAGAAGATAGGAAATGCAGATGATTGCCATGCCCTTCAAATTGACCTAGATAAAATAAGTGCTTGGAGTACCATGTAGCAAATGGAATTCAATGTGAATAAAACCAGCGTTGAATATAATGAAACACCAATTTCTGGGTGAGACCCGGAGGATCCCCGGAGCTTTACCAGGCTGATATGCTAATGTCAGACTTTGGCATCAGTCATGTGTATGGAGTTATAGGGCCCACCGGGGGCCACAGCCAGAACCTGGCCCCCTCAGAGAGGCAAGGGGAGCAACGGCCTATAGAAACCCCCGTGTGGTTGGAAGCATTCTATGTCTGCCATCAACCAGGTCAAGCATCCAGAAAGGTAAGCATTCCAAAACAAACCAATATTCTGGTTAAAATTGCTACCAAAAGCTGAACTAGTATATAGAACTCCCCAACAGAAAACAAGCAAATTAGTATGACGTCACACGTCACCGTGCCGCTATCTGCGCAGCTCCCCCCTCCCTGGGAGGGGAAAGGGGGAGCCCCTGACCTCTCACACTGGCTATCCACCCATCAGTTCTGAGGCTGGATGTCAAAACATGCGAAAAAAACGCCGATCGGAGGGAGGAAGGGTTGCCGGGGAGCCTCCGGGTCTCACCCATAAAATGGTGTTTCATTACATTCAACGCTGGTTTTCTGGGGGAAGCCCCATCGCCTCCCTGGAGCTAACTACCCACAGAGGAAGGTCAAAGGGACAGAACCAGGGGGCAGACACCACGCACCCCTCAACGGAAGCGAGACAACCGGCAGCAAACGCCAACCCAAGGCGATACAGCCCCGAATGGGCCCAGAAACAACACGAGACACCGAGCAGCAAGACCCCTGCACGAACGCCAAAAGACCCATGCCTGAAACACAGCAAGGACACACCGCCCAGATGGCAGCAAGAGCAGCGAAGCCACGAGCTCCATGGGCATGGGGAAAGAACACAGGCAGGGTAGATGAAAGAACACGGCGAACAACCCGGACAACACCTTCACCCGCGAACAGGGAAGAACAGAACCGGATCAACTCAAAGCGCGCCCCGGACACAGAGGCCGCGGCATGCAATGAACAGCGGAGGGCCGCCACTGAACACAAAACAAGACGCACCCCCGGCCCAACCAACCAAACAGCAAACCAAGGATCCCTCCGGAATGCAGCAGCCCTATCCCGTGCCAGAAAAGATGGAGACGGCTGCCACTGAACAACCAAAACGCCAAGACCGAAGGAGCAGAAACCCCTGTGGAGGAGCAAGAAGCCCAGCGACCCGACTCCTAGAGGTCGGGTGCCAACAGAAAAAAGAGCCGCCGAAAAACAAACCTGAACTGAAGGGGCACCACTAACCGAGGAGAAGCCAGAGCACCCCGACCAGAGACCAGGACGGTGCAAGCGGCGCACAAACAGGCTGGAGGTGAAAACGCACGAGACAGGTTACTAACGGTGCAGAAGCAACACCAAGACCGTAAGCAAGCCGAAGCGGCTCTGCCAGCACTGCCCGAAACGAGGCGACAGTAATTGGCAAGACGACGGCCCCCAACACCCACCAGAAAAACCAAGCTGACGCTAACAACCGCAGCCACCTAAGAAGTAGACAGGAGGAAAAGGAAGGACTGCCAAAATACTCCATCCTGCCGCCAAGAAGACACACGCAGGTGGGACACCAACAACGAAGCCACCAGACCACCAACCAGAGGCGAGACACGCGAGGCAGAACACAATCGGCCTCGACAAGGCTCATCCGAGCCCAGGAAGAGGCGGAGATGCGGGAAGATCTCGGGCGCGACCACCAAAGAAGCCCAACCCGGCAAAGAAGGAGATGAAACATCTGCCGAACAGAAAGCTCCCCAATGCGAGCAAGCCTGTCTGGAGAGCAGAAACTACAGGTCCGATACGAGACATCGCAAGACACTGAAAAACCAACAGGCAGGGCAAGTCAGGAAAACCCGAAGGTGTAAGGGTTGCCACCAGACCAGTACCCGAGCCAAGGGGTACGAGCAACGAAAACAGACCAAGACACATAAGCGCACCTTACGACACTGGCTGAAGGAACGCACGAAGAAAACCCCTGCGGCAGAGGAGGAAACAAGGAATACACAAGGAAGGAAGTGGCAGAAACCGACCCATCCCCCATATAGCAGCAAGTGCAGGCAAAACCGAGCAAAGGAGGTGCCAGGGAAGCGACGGGAGAGGCAGGACGAAAGAGCCAAAGCTAAAACCCTAGGAAGCACAACCAGGGGTGGACAAGCAGGTTTGGACAGAACCCCACGTACATGGAAGGGCCAAGCCAGGGACCCGAAGACCACGAAAAAAGAACACAAGCAAACCCCAACATGCAAACCCCAGGCACAAAACAGCAGCAAAGTGTCACACCACAACCTGACACAGGAACATGGACATGCCACTGCGAAACACATTAACAATGGACACGTGCAGCAGCAACATGCACCACATGCAACATGCAACATGTATGTAGCAACCTGTCTCTGCGAAGGCAGAGAAAGGTGCAGGCAGACTCCAGGCCGACCCCAGACAGGGCCAACGGAGACATGACAGAGCCCAGCAGGCCCAGAAACCTGCACACCAGGCGACCAACGGCAGAGATACCCGCTCGATACCTGCTTGATGGGGTTTCGGGAGTTCAGTTACTCCCTAAGCCTGGCCCGAGGCCAGGCATGATTTGTGAGAGGGAGGTCCACCAGGCTGGTGCTGGGAGCGGCCCGCAGGCCAACATACCCACCACAGCCAGGTTGGTCCAGAACCTCGAATAGAAAACAGGCTAGTGTTCTCGTGAAGATGTCCACAGATGTACAGCAATACGACTTATGCTCGCAGGTAGGACGCTTAACAACCGCAGACCTCTGATGTTCATACAGTGTTCCCTGAGTGTGCCTATGGCACTACCACTCTCCACTGGTACTATCCCACATGTTCGTCCATATAGGCGGGACCAAAGAGCTAGAGCTCAAACCCCGCAAACACAACCAGGCGAGCCCAACCAGGCGAGTACATAAACCAGCACCACAACCCACACACCTCACAACACGAAAGAGGTGGGTCCCCTGAATGACTCTAGCATGGGTTGGACATGCCTAAAAAAGGGACTGGAAGGGTTGAAAAGGGACAGTCACCGGTGTGCCGACGGTCTCATTTATACATAAATATACCTAAATAAAGACAGGTATATAAATAACTCCGCATCCAGCTCCCAGCCGAAAGACGCCAGACCGCAGAAACTCACCTTTTGAACGGAGGCACGAATGTGACACGACCCAACAGTGCCAAGAAGATCCCGGGAGCACCACCAGGGGAAGAAGCCAGAGCTGGACACGCAGGAGAGCAGGGTAGAGGCGAAGGAGGAGGCCCACACCCATGACACAAGGAAAACTTGGCGCCCTCCCCATGGCTGTAATCCAGGACACCCCCAGAGCTACGGGGCACATACCAGAGAAGGGAGAAGAGTGAGAGGCAAAGCACCCGAGAAAAAAGGGCGCAAAACACCAGCACTGACACACACCACCCAGACCAAAACAAACTCCCACAGCGCATGCGCAGGACACGCTGGCCGAACCGCACAACCCGCACAGCGGGAAGGCACCAACTAGGACTACTGCACAAGAAAAGTAGCCAAACAGAACGAAACCCTAGGGAACTGCTTATGAGAAAAAACAACCCATCACATGGGACAGGAGCCAAAAGAGGCAGCAGCGACAACAAAACCGGCCAATGAAGCGAAGACAAGGAGCCCAATGGGAACCCAACCGTACCACGAGTATCCCAACTGGGCTACAAGTAGCCCAATCCGGTGACCCGGACTAGGAGCCGACAGAGGTTCCAATAATACCTGTACGGAAAGTAGCAAAAACTTACCCGAACCCTCAAGAACACAGAAGCAAACACCAGTCCCGAAGGCACACAAAAGCACAGTCGCACCCAAGACCAAAAGTCATGTAGAACCCCAATAACAGGGGAAACATGACGAAGATACCCCGTCCCCAAAAAAGGGGGGAGCAACAGAGAAGAGCACCCACCTACAGGACGGAACCAACCGACTCAAAGGACAAGGAACCGAGCCCGGGAAGGAGCCGACGCCCAACAACACATACAGCGAGGGGGGAGGAAAACCCCACTCCGCGTAACCGCAAGCCCCTCCTAGAGTGTAGAAAAAAACCCCGCGGGGTCCTACGGGGCCTTAGGCCCCCCAAGGCAGCCCCTCCCCAGCCCCGGGAACCCACACAACAGGCCCTGGGGCCGAGCCGTCCCCCCAAATCCCTGGCTGTACCAGAAAACCGGGGCAGCCGCGAAAATACTAAGGAAGGGAGCCCACTGGCAGACTCTTACAACACGGCTGGAGGAACAGGCTTGAATGCCCTCGTCAATACCCCGGAAGAGGAATTCCCCGAGACCACCCGAGTCTCAAAACCATTGAACCCCGCCCTGACCCCGAACCCACAGACGGTAAGGAACCGGATGGAGGTAGGAAGGGGGAATCCAGGGAAAAGACAAGGGGGCATGGAAGAAACCGAAGCAACCAACACCCCCAAGTCCCAGCACGAACCAAAACGGGGCAGCCATGGGGCTCCCAGGTAGCAAACAAACGAGAGTGTTGCCACCACCAAAGCTCAACGTGTAACGCCCCTGCTGCCTGCACCCGCTCAGTCAGCACACAAATGGATAACCGAGCCACAACGAGCAACAAAACTCGCAGGACTCCAGGTCGAAGGTGTCACTGACCCTACAGGCAGCAGACGAAGGCAAAACAGAGAGTCACCCAGAGACAAGAGGTGAGAGCAACCGTCAAACTCGCTGGAAGCGAGGGGGGACTCTGGGGTCACATCCATCAGACCCGTGTACCCCCAGGGGTTTCCCAGGGTTCTGAGCGTGTACTATAAGAGGACTCGCGCTCTGATAATCCCAGGCAGGGTACTGCTAAATGGCACCCAAATCTACCAACAACTTTCTAAGAACTGAACCCCCGGGACGTGTACACTCACGGGGACCTAGCAGGGGGAACCACCAGAAATACTCAGAACACAAGGGACACAAGGGGCAAGAACGAAGGCAGACCCCCACCAGGTAGATAAACAAAATTAAAAAGAAACCCCACAAGAGGACAGCGTACCCAGGCAGAACAGAGCTGGCCGCCATATAGGTGAAAACAGGCTGTGCAGCACCCTGCTCCCCACCAGTGCAAAACTGCCCCTGACCCTAAGGCAGAACCCAAGGAACTTGTGGAAGGTGGGCCCAAGCCCCAAGGGCAGTACTTACCGGGCACCTAGGGAAAGGAACCCTAGGCGCATGCAGCCCGAGTAGTGGAGACTCACTCCCGGCTCACGTACCACCTAGAAGACAGACACCACACTCTAGGTACAGTGCTGAAACAACTACTGGAGCCAGAGCACACAACCAGTGCCTATAGCATCAGCCAAAGAACTGATAGGTGGATAGCCGGCATGAGAGGTCTGGGGCTTCCCTTTTTCCCTCCCGGTGAGGGGGGAACTGCGCAGACAGTGGCGAGGTGACGTGTGACGTCATACTAATTTGCTTGTTTTCTGTTGGGGAGTTCTATCCACTAGTTCAATTTTTGGTAGCAATTTTAACCAGAATAGAGGTTTGTTTTGGAATGCTTTCCTTTCTGGATGCTTGCCCTGGTCGATGGAAGACATAAAATGCTTCCAACCATACGGGGGTTTCTATAGGCCATTGTATCCCTTGCCTCTCTGAGAGGGCCAGGTTCTGGCCGTGGTCCCCGGTAGGCCCTAGAACTCCATACACATGACTGATGCAAAAGTCTGACATTACCATATCAGCCTGGTAAAGCTCCAAGGAGCCAACGGGGCTCCCCACAGAAATGCTATGTTATGGAATGTGGAATAAGAGAAAATAGACCACACACAACTTACAAATTATGTAGAAAGGACTTAAAGAACTCTAGCAAAGAAAGAAATCTAGGGGTGGTTCTGGATAGTAGACTGTCCCCAGAGGAACACATGAAGGACACTGTAGAAGGAGCATATGCTGCACTTTCCAACTTCAGAATTGCTTTTAATTACATGGATGGTGAAATACAAAGAAACTGTTCAAGACTTGTGAGACCAAAATTGGAATATGCAGCAATTGTATGGTTCATATATCTCAAGATGCACTTCAGTAAACTGGAAAAGGTGCAAAGGACTGCTACACAATGGCTTTCACAACTGAAAATGAGTTATGAAGAGAGATTAAAGGTGCTAAATATGCAGAAACTAGTAGATAGAAGAAAAAGAGGGATATGATCACCACTTACAAAATAATAACAGGAATCAACCAAACTGACAAAGAGGAATTCTTGAAACTGGCAACCTTAAGAACAAGACATCATAGATTTAAGCTAAGGAAACAAAAGTGCCGAAAAAATATTAAAAAGTTTTCTTTTGAAGAAAAGAAGTTAAGTGAGAAAGTGGTTGAGGCCAAAACTATCAGTAGTTTCAAAGCATTACTATATATATATATAACAAAGAGAGTGGGAAGATGGAACCCCAAGAGCATAGCTCTCAACCTGTAACTACACTTAGGTAATAACACTGAGGTAAGTACACTCTCCAACACTATATTAGTAAGTGCCTGTTTTCAATGAAATCAGACCAAATGGGTCTGATCTATGAGTTACTTTGAGCTCTGTAACTACTTCATACACTCATGAATATTGGAAGATTCTTGAACTCTGCCCAAAGTTTGTTAGTGTTTGTTTGTTTGTTAGTAGTAAACTAGACTCAGGGCCGTCTTAACAGCATTATGGGCCCCTGGGAAAACTAGTGTGCTGGGGCCCCTACGACAACCACTCACAAGAATAAAAAGTAAATGGTCGATAATATTAAACATATATTTATATTATTGGTACTTCAACAAAACTGGTGTTAAAACATTAAAAACATGCTGTAGAGCAGCAACTAATCAACATGATAAACATTTGAACACTACACAAGGCTTAAAAAACACAATAATACTCAGTAAGCTACACAGATTAGATCTTTGCCGCATGGCATATTAGTTTCCAATGATTGGCGTCACTTGTTTTGCGATTTAGCTTTGTGTTTCACCTTTCCAGGCTTCGCGATTAACCCTTCCCGGGTACGCCGGGGCACATCCAATTCCACCGATCGTTGTCACCTCTAAATCAACAACAACAACAGATTAGATGGCACAGTATGAAATTACTATGAACTTATTATAACAAGCATTTGTGACATTTCTTTTCAGAGAATTGCTTTATTATTGGCTTGAAGTCAATACTCGTCAGGATGTCATTTTCCATGCACACGAGTGAAAGCCAGTTCAAACGATGCTGCCCCATTGTGCTACGAAGCAGATTTTTTATAAGTTTCAGTCTTGAAAAAGAACATTCTCCTATACAGTTGGTCACCATCATGCACATGAACACACTGAGTGCAATTTCAACATTTGGGAATACAGATTTCAGATTGTCCCAAATTATTTTTCTGTACAGTGCAGGGAGCATCTCAATTTTCATCAAGTGCTTGAGATGCTTACATTCATTTAAAAGGTCATCATAATTTAGGTCTTTGTGATTCATATCAGCCAGATGTTCACACTTTTTCTTTATTGCATCAGAGGCAATGGTTTTCAATTCACTGAAGAAAGAAAACAGATTTCCAATCTGTGAATAAGCCTCTGCATGTTTGGTCAGTTAAAAGATTAGTGTCCAGAATAGGGAGGAAAGTTTCCACCTTGAATTTTTCGGCTTTAATGAGAAGTACCTCTTCTGCTGATTCCTCATAGCTACTAAGACGCACACATTGTTTTCGTTCTGGAAATATACTCCTGGCTTTGAATTCATATTCACTAAATTTGTATTTAGTTTTCTGAACATAGGTTTTCAAAGACTCAAGAAGATTCGTGGCAACAAGGATGTTAATATCCGTTGATTGCAGGACCTTGTTTGTTTTGTTCATTCTTTCTATCATGTCATTCCAAAGAATTGTGAAAAAGAGTGTTTCCAGGTTTTCCATTTTTTGCTCAATTCTTCTGCCTCTCGTCTTGTATTCACTTGCTGTTCATTGTCAGCTGATAGAGAATCCAGTGAATGTTTTATTTTTCTAGAAACCCCCATACAGAGCATGAACAGCATCAAAATGTGCTGACCATCGTGTGTCAGACAAATGCTTGATAAAATCTTTTCCTAAAGATGATGTTAATACATACCAGCGATGAGTAGAAACAACAAAAAATGAATACAAATGCTTATCAAAGTCAAAGAATTTGACAGTCTGTAGACAAGACTCCGCTGCTTCTACTCAACCATGTTCAGGCTGTGTCCAGCACAGGGGACATAGATGGCAAACTCATTAGGTTTATAAATCCGTGCTTGCAATCCAGTATATCGTCCAGACGTATTCAAGGCATTATTGTATGACTGACCACAGCATGTAGCAAAGGAAGATTCTTTCTGGGACAATAGTGCGACACACAAAGCAGTACAAATGACTTTGGGATGGTGAACAGAGTAGCCATTCATGTTTTACATACTAACTATTCCACAGTTCACATTTGAACACATTGTTTGATAAATATCTTGTCTTCATATTCTCTACTCCAGCTGTTTTATACACTGTGTGAGAGTTTGATAGGTTGCTATCATGATTTTTACATAATGAGGACCCACTACAAATCCAGTAATCTATTGTGTTAGCATCATTAATGTTCCATAGCCCTCGATCTGTCTCTTGGATTGCAAACTCCTTTACTGTTACAGATTTGTGTATTTCCTCTTGTAAAATGTCACCAGCAGCAGCTGGTACTGTATGATGGTACTGTATGTCTGCCAAAACTGAATGATTGGTAGCAGGAATGGATGTAGATGTGGATGCTATATCTGAAGGAACAGTACTTGTGGCTGACATTGCAAGAATGGATGCTAATGTGGATGCTATATCTAAAGGAAGGATATGAGTGTCTGTTGTTGCACCTGTGTTGAGCCACGATGTTAATTTTGGAAGTTTTCCTTTTTTCTCCTCCTCCTCTGCAGCTCTTCCTTTTCTGTGCTCCACCCAAAACATTACGTTTCATTTCTGCTCAAAGAGTTATTCACCTGGAAATATGTCTTAAGTATTTA
Organism: Procambarus clarkii; assembly: GCF_040958095.1. Lineage (NCBI taxonomy): Eukaryota > Metazoa > Arthropoda > Malacostraca > Decapoda > Cambaridae > Procambarus > Procambarus clarkii. The sequence goes on along the minus strand of NC_091239.1, from coordinate 16,720,873 downwards.
GTATTTAGCCCCACACGAGGATGTAGGGTTATATTATATAAGTGTGCTTGCACCAAGACTGAAATATTTAAACATTCTGCTTTCATAATGCACATGTCCTATGCTCTTGGGGCCCCCTGGGCAAGTGCCTATCAGGCCCATGCAGTAAGACGGCTCTGACTAGACTTGCATCACATGTTTTCTACCGATTCTGTGTATGACTAACCATCCTGTGAGAGAGAGGTATTAGATGAACTATTGCCTAGCTTTTGATCTACACTCTGTAATCCTTCATATAGAATAGGATAGCAGCACATTACTATGTGTACCTAAGCTTGTTAATATAAAAAAATGTTTGAAAATTAATGATTCATTTTATTTGGGTTGGGGTAGTTGACAAAGAATGTTAACTTTCCACTTTAAGCTGGTTTGATGACTTAGTGCAGCCTTATAGTCGAGTGAAGAGAATCTGACGTCAGAAATCACATACTTACCATAAAATATTACATAGAAGACATATCATAGTCTAAGAGTATCTAATGAGTTAACATCGAGCATACTGTATATTCAAAATGCTATCATATATCTTATACCTATCATCGTTTGACTATATAACTTTTAAATTACATCTTATATATTATCTCCATTTAATTTAAATTATATAATAGGATTATTTCCTAATGATCTAGAGCTAAAGTTCAGAAAATTAACCACTTGGATACCTTTTAATACCCAATATGAAAACACTTTCACCTTCTGATATAAGATAACCTTACACACAGAAATCACAATAGCGTGATATATCAAATGAATAAATCCACAAGGGCCGTGATGAGGGTTCGAACTTACGTCCAGGATAATCCCAGACGTGCCTTAATCGACTGAGCCACGACATGGTCAAAAGAATTGCACCCGGGATTGCTACTGCTCTCACACGGATCCCGCAGTCTCTTCGAGACACAAACCGGGGTTTGACATAATTCCCCCATGCACTTGGGCTCTGTCAACAAGCTGTTCTACCTCTTCGCCCTTATTCAGTGAACGTTCAGTATGGAGATAATATATAAGATGTAATTTAAAACCTCATCACAGCCTTTGTGGATTTATTCATAAGATAACCTTCTTATGTTCCTAAACTATTTTAACTGAGAATGTACACTAACTCCTTCAACTAATTACTAGTTGCAACCTATTACTCTACAGTTTACCATAAAACAAAAAACCATACCTTAAGAATTTTGTGAAGAGACTCCCCTTCGTATCCACCACCCCATCTGAGGCATCGGGCTAAATCGTTGCCAGTACCCAGTGGGATGATGCCTACGCACGGTGCCTGGCTCCACTGGACCTTGTCTGTGGAGGTGACTGACTCAACAAGAGCACTTGGCACTCAGCACATTTTTCAAAGATTATCTTCAATAATTGATATATAAATTTAACTGCAAAGAATCACAGCCCTTCTTTATGTGATCTTTCCTCAAATAAGTCTAAAGAGCAAGATGACCTACCCATCTGCTCGAGGATCCAACCTATGGTACCGTCACCACCACACACAATAACCCGGACATTAGGAACATCCTTGAATAACTGAAGGCCAGGCAGGGGGCCATCTTTTGCCAGGTTATACACCTGGCGGGGGTTTAGCAGGTACTGTATTAAGAAACAAAGTGATATCAAAGTTAGCTGGAGCTTAATTATACAGGTAACAAATTTAAATAGTTGTATGTGGCATTTACTAAAAGTAATACTAAGGATTTATCCAAGAAATTTGACATCATTGACAATTAACACAATTCAAATTTTCAGGTGATGCTAAGATTTATGGTAAAGTGGGAAGTGAAAATGATATCGAGGTCTACAAAGATCTACATAAACTCCACGAACGGTCAGAAGACTGGCAAATGTTTTAATATAAAAAATGCAGGACTTTGCATGTGGGACATAACAATCCACATCACAACTACCAGATTAACAGCATTACCTTACAGCAGACTGATGAATAAAAGGACCTTGGAGTTGGAATCCATCATTCACTGAAAGTTGAACAATAAATGGGAGCTTCAGTAAAAAAAAAGGCTAACTAAACCCTAGGATTAATGAAGCAAACCTCTGACTTTAAGGAAAAGAAGGTACTTATTCAACTGTATAAAGCGCTGGTGCACCCTCAATTAGATTATTGTATCCACGTATGTGACCTCATCTTCAGAAAGCCAAATCTGCTATGGAGAAAGTTCAACACTGGACAACAAAAGTCATTCCAGAACTAAGTCAACTCTCATACCAGGAACAGTTGAGGGGCCACATTGCAAACCAGACATGACAGGGTGCTTCTCATTGAAACTTTTAAAATACTAAACAACTTGGAGAATATTGATCCAGACAAGTTCTTCAGATGGTCAGATATAACACAAACAAGGAGCCATGGTTTCAAGCTCAAGCCACAATCTAGGACTAAAACAGGAGATGCTTTTAAGCCTATAAAGCTTATAAACTCATTGAACTGCCTACCCACTGAAGCCATAAAGGCCAAAACACTGTGGAATTTTACAATAACAAAAATTGAACAAATCATCAGGACAAATGGGGAGAGGAGGGGAGGACCTTTAACAAGCAGCCCTCATCAAGGCCACCAGAGTGTTTACTAACAGTGGTTTAAAAGTCACAAAAGACAAATTAGCCAAAAAGTGTAACTATACTTTGGTACTATTCAACAGGTCTGCCTGTAATACCTGATTTTTTATATTTAAACACAAACTTGCCTGAAAGCTAAGGGTGCTGGACTACCTTAGATTTTACTACAAGGTGAAAGTAACTTGCATCTAGCATGTCATGCTTCAGTATACAAAATTCAAACTTTTACTTGAAATTTCCTGAGGATTCTGGCACCTTGCCTCCCTCCACTCTTAGGATTGACAAAGACAGCCAATGGATGAGTCCCAGGCAGTGGTGTGATCTGGAAAGACATGGGAGCCGACATCTGTGGGATAGAGTGTTTACCGATTACTTTTGTGCTTGAAGGATGAATGCTATTAGCATTTTGTGATAATTGTATTACTTCTAATACACGGGGTAGAGATACATTGACAAGGAAGGTATTGACAAATATTTCAAAGCATAAAGTGTCTAATATTCAACCTACTCTCCCACCTTCAATAGTAAGTGAAATTTTCAACTATCAAACTTCTCCAAAGTTACTAAATATAAAATTCAATGAAAGTATATTTAAAATTTGAAATACTGTATAACTGGTCCAAAACAAACTTTTTAAAAATGGGATTTGACTACTTCTGAAATGGAAAAGAAATTGTATCATGCCCTCGAGTGGGAGAACGTGGTGCTACCTCATCCCCATTATGTCAATCAAAAGTAACTGGATATTAAATTAGTAGCAATACTAGAACCACTCACAGTGCCTTCACTGAGTCCACCTGGTGTTGACTCGGACCGATGGAGGTCCTTCTTTTCCTTCGATATGGATCTTTGACGATCCAGGACGATAGGGCAGATTGCTGTTGGGGGAAGAACATGTACTCTGTGTTCTCCAAAGTTACATTCAGGTTTAACTTGGGAAGCACATCTGTTGTGGAGCTGGAAGAACAACCAAGCAACAAATGTGTTGTATATAATGAAGAAGAGCACAATACAGAATTTTAACAGTTTAAATAAAATAATACTATATAGGTATTTAGTTTTTGTTAAACTTAATAATACAAGTATGTTAATCTAATATTCATGCTAAATGACAGTAATTTAGTAAAAAACACTAGCGTTGAATGTAATGAAACGCCATTTTCTGGGCGAGTCTCAGAGGCTCCCTGGAGCTTACCTGGCTGATATGTATTTATTAGATCATGGCATCAGTCTATTTGATTAGAGATCTATGCCTACCGTGGACCACGAGCCAGAACCTGGCCCCCTCACAGAGGCAGGAGGAGCAATGGCCTATAGAAACCCCCCAAGTGGTTGGAAGCATTCAATGTCTGCCATCGACCAGGTTAGGCACTCAAAGGTAGGCGCCTCAAAACAAACACCACCTGGTTAAAAATTGCTACAGAAAGCCAAACTATCAAGCAGAACAGCCAATCTTAAAACAAGCAAACAAGCATGGCGTCACAACCACCGCCGCACCACTGTCTGCACAGCTTCCCCTCTGACTGAGAGGAGGAAGGGGTAGCTCCAGACCCCTGTGCCAGCCATCCAACCCCAGTTCTGAGGCTGAATATAAAAAACGTGAATACTGCCAACTGGAGGGAGGGAGAGTTGCCGGGGAGCCTCCAGAACTTGCCTAGAAAACGGCGTTTCATTACAATCAACACTGGTTTTCTGTGGAGAGCCCCTCCGGCTCTTCAGAGCTACCTGACTACAGAAAAATAAAAGAGGAATTTACCTGGAAGGCAGCTGCCACTCCCACCTTAACTCTAAATCGAGGTAACTGGCTGCAACCTGCGACCCAAAGCGACACACACCTGACTAGGGCCAGGAACATTAACGAAGTAACGAGTGGCCAGGACCCGGTTTGACCTCCAAAACCCTTGTGCCCGAATGTCAGCCCAAGACATATTACCAGAAACGGCAGCTAAAGCAGCAAATTTGAGAACATCATGGGCACGAGGATACACCGCAGGCTGGCTGGACCGAATAACCCTGTGGGGACCCCGAGCCTGGGAACAGGGAAGAAGGGAAACTGGGTCAACATAAAGACCATCCCCCACTGTGGTGCACAGATAGCACCAATGCAGCCCCAGCTGAACCAACTAAGCATCAACTACCCAAGGACCCCTCCGAAAAGCTGCCGTCTCGTTCCTTGCCAGAAGAGAAGGAGATGGCTACAAGAAAACTAACCTACCACTAGGACCAAAAAAGCAGAAACCCCTGTGCTGGAGGAGAGCATGACTCTCCCCGACCTGACCCTCCAGAGGCCAATGCCAACAAGAAAAGAGCCTTATCAAAATAATCCCAAACCGAAGGGGCCACCACAAACCAAGGAGAAGAGAGAAAAAGAGAGCACCACGGTCCAACGCCCAGGACGGCGCAGGCGGCGCATGAGCAGGCCGGTGGTGCAATAACGCACAAGACAGCTGGCAAAATGGAGCAGAAGTAACATCCACCCCAAACGTAAGCAGGAGCAGTTCCACCAGCACCACACGATACGAGGCGACAGTATTCGGCATAAGATGAGGGTCCTGAAACAGCCAAGAGAGAGAGAGAGGACGAAACAATCCGATCCAAAACCGAAGACAACCTATGAAGAGACAAAAAATGAGACGGAGACGAAACACGCAGATCGGACACCATCAATGAAGCCACCTGATCACCATACAAGTGGTGATAGACCTGCATCAGAAAGACAAGATGTGAAGATCGGAGAAGATCGAACCAGCCATGTACCGACTGGACAAAAGAGGCGAAGCCTCTTCTGCTGGAAGAGGCGAAGCCGCAGAAAAGTCCCCGGGTTCAGACACTGAGCAAGCAGTGCCAGAAACCAAAGCTGGGCTGGCCACCAAGGGGCCAACAGGACATCTCTTCCCTGGTATGTCTCCAACCGAGCCAGAACCCAAAGCAACAGCAGAACCGAGAGGGAAGAGGTAAAGGTAACCCCACCTCCACCAGTCCTGATAGGCATCGACACCGACAGCCTCACAGTCGGGGAAGGGCGCCACATATACCTGTAGATGCCTCTTCCACCCCAATGTGAAGAGGTCCACCTCTGGGCGCCCGTACGTCCAGCAAAGCCAACTGAATGAGTCGGCACTGATCGTCCATTCCATGGAAAGGGGAATGAACCGGGACAGGCTGTTCGCCAGGACGTTGGACACCCCCTGGATGTGAACTGCCAGGGGAGCCAAACCCTGAGAACTCAGCAGACAAGTCACCCGAAGCGACCAACCCCAAAGAGCCAAAGACAGCAACAAACCCCCCTTGCTTCAGGCAATGAGCCACTGGGGCGCAGTCTGAATGGAGCCGGATTGTCAATCTGCAAGTGACATAAACCCTCCAAAGCGACAGCCACACTACTGCAAACTCCCGCACAGTGCTGTGAGCCTGACAGAAGGACGGACCCCATCGACCCTGACGGCCTGGTGAACACTGGTCATAAAACCCCAGTCAAGAGATGACACAGTTGTATACACATAGAGCGAGGGCTTGGGTAAGCACCACGGCAGTGAACCCGAAAAAGAAGCTGGTGATGCAGCAGCTGATGCAAAGCCCTCAGAGGCTGAACCCAGCGATCGCGAGAGTGGCAGAAGTGGCGTCCCAATAGGAACCACAACAGTCGCAGAAGCCAGACCCAACCCGGTGGGTAAACCAGCATGGCAATGTTCAGACTCCCGCATAGCTGCTTGAGCAATCAACGAGTGACCCGGGAGCCCCCCAGAAACAGCCGATGGTGGGACCGCAGTCACAGTAACGACACTGAGGGGAGAGACAAGGAAGTGATCCGAGAGTCCCACATAAGACCCAGCCAAGTCCGAACCTGAGAGGGAACCAGATGGGACTTCCTCCAGTTCACCAAGAACCGAAACCCAGTGAGCTGGGAAAAAAACAAACCCCTGGGGAGCAGACACGCAGACCAGCTGGAAGCCCAGACCAGCCAGTTGTCGAGGTAAGCCAGAACCCGAACCCCCTAACAGATACAAACGGGTCACCATGACCCGGGTAAGGCATGTAAAAATGTGATGTACAAGATTCAAGCCGAATGGAAAGCAACGAAAACGGAAAGCCTGCTGCCCCATGATAAAACCAAGCCAGTCCATGAACCCTGGATGAATCGGGATGTGCCAATACATGTCTCAGAGGTCTTGACTCAGGAGGAGGATGACCGGACAGAGTGCAGGGGAAGAGGCGTGTCTCACCAGCCCCGAACCCTTCGAAGGAGGAGGAGCCACCCATCGCCCCTGCAAGCTACAGGAAATGACCTGAAATGGCCACGAATCATGGGACCAGGCAAGAGCAAACGATTCGAGCCTCCCTACCCATCACACCATCAACGAGGCAAACCATGAGAGGGCCAACAACCCTTACAAAAGCCCAACCAACGCTCAGAGTGAGCACTGTGCCGACCAGATGCTGACGGTTCCGCAGGAGAGGCCGGTCCTGAATTTGGCATTACTGGCTAAAGATGACCGAAGGAACCTTGAGCCCTGGCACGACCCTTCCAGGCAGGACCCCAAAGCCTCCCTCCGGAGAACCAACAAGTCCGAAATAGGCAGGCAACTAGATGAAACTGCCTGCAGAATGCACCACCACAGACTCTGCAAACAGCAACGGACAAAAGGGGAATGAAAATCTAAGAGCCAGGGCCCAAGCAGATTCCAAAGAGTGGACGAGCACTGCCTGTCAGCACATGAGGCAAAAAGCAAAGACACCGCTTCCTTCAGAATCGGCACAAACAACTTCAACAAAGCAGCCGACGCCGTAGCTGCCGAGGCAAGCACACAGGATGCTGGCCTGGAACCCAGCTCCAACACATCCACCTTGAGCAAATCCAAAGACAGGTCAAACAGGAAAAAGAAGAGCAAGACAGAAGCCAAATGCCCATGAGCACGCAAATCCTCAGCCACCAGGGAAGCCGAAAGGGAGGGAACCTGCACACAAAGCTACACCTGGCCAATGTCGCAAGGAAGCACAGGGGTGAACAAGCACCCACTGAGGTGCTCAAACTCACCCCCCCAGGTAAACCTGAACAACCGTAGTCAACTCCCTCCACTCAAGTGTGCGGGTCCGACAGAATGCATGCCACGACCCTAACGAAAAGAAAGGGCAGTCTGCTAGCCAGGAAGACTTTGGCACCTTGTAACGCACGCAGTAAGGAAAAGAGGAGGCTAACTCAAAAGAAGAAGGATTCATTATCGAGGCGTAATCTGGGTCTCGCAGGAGGTAAGCTGTAATGGCCTCCTGCACCTCCTTCGGCGGGATGCAGGAAGTCGAAAACCTCCAGAAGGAGGGAACCGAGGAACCCAAGGGAACCCGGAACCAAATCTGGGGAGGAGTCGAACCCATATCAAACTCATACAGGGAGGAGGGCAGGGATAGGAAAACCCCTTCTCCTGTAACAACAAGCCTCGTGCCGAGGGTACCAATACCCATGCAGGGTCAAATGGGGCCCAAGCCCCCAAGTCAACTCCTCCCTGGGAGTTGGCTCAGCCTTGGAATCCTCCACATTAGGACCTGGGGCAGAGCCGTCCTCCAAACCGTCCGCCTCTGGAGAAAAGGCAGAGTACACCAGTAAAGCATGAAAGAAGGGGGTCTGCTGGCAAGAAGCAGACCAGCTTCTAAAGCCCCGGCAGGAGGAACAGGCTCGAATATCTCCGCCACTGATCGGAAGGGGCAATCTCCTTAGCAACCAGACTTTCACCACCAAGAAAGCCCTGCCCTGACTCTGAAATTCTCTGACATTTGGGAGTGAGGGAGGGGAGGAGGGAAGGGTTGAACAGGTTGATCTACAGCAGGGGAAGGACGCAGACAAGGGGGCACAGACAAAACCAAAGTCAAGGCAAGTAATGCCCCCAAGTCCGGGTCCCTATAATCAAAGCAGGGCAGCCTTGGGGCATTAGAAAAGGCAACCAACCTAGCACGTTGCAGCAACCTAAACCTCACATGCAATGCTGAAGCTCCCTGCACCCAAAAATCAATAGCAGTGGACTGGGTGAACTGGAGTGCAAGTAAGGAACACCACTACGAGGCTACGAGGATGAGGGAAGGGGACGTTCCCTCCATGCTAGATTTGATATTTACCAGGAAGGAGGAAGAGATATTTGACATTCAGTACCTTCCTCCCTTGGGTAAAAGTGACCATGTCTTTTTGGGAATAAAGTATGCAATGCGTTATAAGCTGGAAGAAAATAAGGAGGTTGAAACAGTTGAAAAACCAGACTTCAGGAGAGGACATTATGGTGACCTTAGAAATTTTTTTAGTGAGTATAATTGGACAGACTTGATGCTAGGCAAGGAAGTGAATGAGATGTATGGCAAGTTTTGTGAAATATATGATAAAGGCACAAAAAAATTTATACCAAAACAGAGATGCAGAACTAGGAAACAGGATTGGTTCAATAGAAATTGCGAGAGGGCTAGAGACCGAAAGACACAAAAATGGAATCAATACAGGAAGAGGCCGAACCTCCAAACATACCAGCGATACAAAGATGCGAGAAACAACTACACGGCAGTGAGGAGAGAGGCAGAAAGAAATTTTAAAAAAGGGATTGCGGACAAATGTAAAACAGAACCAGGTCTATTCTATAAATTCATAAACAACAAATTGCAGGTAAAGGATAATATTCAGAGGTTGAAAATGGGAAATAGATTCACGGAAGATGAAAAGGAAATGTGTGAAACACTAAACGAAAAGTTCCAAAGTGTGTTTGTACAAAATGAAATCTTTAGGGAACCAGATACAATAAGAATTCCAGAGAACAACATAGAACACATAGAGGTGTCTAGAGACGAAGTGGAAAAAATGCTCAAGGAGCTCGGTAAGAACAAAGCAGCTGGCCCAGATGGCGTTTCACCATGGGTTCTGAGAGAATGTGCATCTGAGCTCAGCATTCCACTTCACCTGATCTTTCAGGCATCCCTGTGTACAGGAATCGTAGCAGACGGGTGGAAACAGGCTAACATAGTTCCAATCTACAAAAGTGGCAGCAGGGAAGACCCCCTCAATTATAGACCTGTATCATTGACAAGTGTAATAGTGAAAGTATTGGAAAAACTAATCAAAACTAAATGGGTAGAACACCTAGAGAGAAATGATATAATATCAGACAGACAGTATGGTTTTCGATCTGGAAGATCCTGTGTATCGAATTTACTCAGTTTCTATGATCGAGCCACAGAGATATTACAGGAAAGAGATGGTTGGGTTGATTGCATCTATCTGGACCTAAAAAAGGCTTTCGACAGAGTTCCACATAAGAGGTTGTTCTGGAAACTGGAAAATATTGGAGGGGTGACAGGTAAGCTTCTATCATGGATGAAAAATTTTCTGACTGATAGAAAAATGAGGGCAGTAATCAGAGGCAATGTATCAGAATGGAGAAATGTCACAAGTGGAGTACCACAGGGTTCAGTTCTTGCACCAGTGATGTTTATTGTGTACATAAATGATCTACCAGTTGGTATACAGAATTATATGAACATGTTTGCTGATGATGCTAAGATAATAGGAAGGATAAGAAATTTAGATGACTGTCATGCCCTTCAAAAAGACCTGGACAAAATAAGTATATGGAGCACCACTTGGCAAATGGAATTTAATGTTAATAAATGTCATGTTATGGAATGTGGAATAGGAGAACATAGACCCCACACAACCTATATATTATGTGAGAAATCTTTAAAGAATTCTGATAAAGAAAGAGATCTAGGAGTGGTTCTAGATAGAAAACTATCACCTGAGGACCACATAAAGAATATTGTGCAAGGAGCCTATGCTATGCTTTCTAACTTCAGAATTGCATTTAAATACATGGATGGCGATATACTAAAGAAATTGTTCATGACTTTTGTTAGGCCAAAGCTAGAATATGCAGCTGTTGTGTGGTGCCCATATCTTAAGAAGCACATCAACAAACTGGAAAAGGTGCAAAGACATGCTACTAAGTGGCTCCCAGAACTGAAGGGCAAGAGCTACGAGGAGAGGTTAGAAGCATTAAATATGCCAAAACTAGAAGACAGAAGAAAAAGAGGTGATATGATCACTACATACAAAATAGTAACAGGAATTGATAAAATCGACAGGGAAGACTTCCTGAGACCTGGAATTTCAAGAACAAGAGGTCATAGATTTAAACTAGCTAAACACAGATGCCGAAGAAATATAAGAAAATTCACCTTCGCAAATAGAGTGGTAGACGGTTGGAACAAGTTAAGTGAGAAGGTGGTGGAGGCCAAGACCGTCAGTAGTTTCAAAGCGTTATATGACAAAGAGTGCTGGGAAGACGGGACACCACGAGCGTAGCTCTCATCCTGTAACTACACTTAGGTAATTACACTTAGGTAATTACTCGCAGGACTCCGGGTCAAAGGTGTCATTAACACAACAGGCAGCATGGCAAAGGCTAAAATGGCGAGTGTCACCCTGAGACAAGGGGACAGAGCAACTTTCAAACTTGCACAAAGCGAGATGGGAGTCAGAGGATGCATCCATTTGACCAATGAGCCCCCAATGGGGTTTTCCAAGGCCCTTAGGCTGACTGCTAAGGAAAGCCCAGGCAAGGTACAGTACAACCTCGATTCAACGTACCCCAATTCAACGAATCTCCGGCTAGGTCGCACACTTTTCAGACCGGATTTACTCACCCAGTTCGCCGAAGTGGGGGATGTGTGGATTTGCTTACAATGTTGGGACAGAGTTCACAGACTAGTGGAAAACTTTCCCATTCTATCACAGGTTACAGTTAATAATTCCTTCATAGGACAAGTTGGATCACACAAATGGACCACACAACAAGTGAACCATATGAACCAAACACCAGAAAGAATGGTCCACACAACAAGTGAAGCACATTAACCCTTAAGTTGTGCAACCCATCATATGATGTGTTGAGTGACTTGCTATAAAATGCGCATCCCATCATATGATGTATTGGAGTACTACGCAAGATTTAAACGGCCAGCATATACACGGGGTTCACCTCGCCTTCATCAGGATTCTTGTAAACAGACTCCATTTTTTTTTTAAATCATGGGCCAAATTCCCGGGTGTGAGGGCCTCGGTATTGAGTGAGCCACCAAGCCTGATGCACGCAGCATGAGCTCACAGCACTGCTGTTCAGCTTGTGACCACAGCATCGCCTAAAAATGCCATAATATATATGTTCATGTTATTATTTAGCGATGATAGTATTACAGAAGACCCCTGACTGTGATAAAAATGACCAGGATTCTGATAATAGCAGGATTGTTGTGATAATTAGCGCTGTAGTGGGAGGAGTAATCTTGGTGGGGAGGGAGGTAGCATTGTCTGCTGACTGTGTGTGACCACCTTTTACTGTCTGGACTCACTATACCAGCTTAGTTGTTCGCTATGGTGAACAAAACATGCAGATACTTATATATAACATCTGTATATAGTGAATAAAAGCAAAAACAGTATGGTGGGAGGAGAATGGTGGTGAGTCAGGTGAGATGAGGGAGGGATAAAGTGGCAAATGCCACTGCCACTCAGCATACCAACTTAGTGGTTCGTTATGGTGAACATGAATGTAGATACCTATATATAACGTGTATATACAGTGTAATAACAGCAAAAGAAGTGTGGGGGAGAAGCCATTTTGGTGATGGGTGTGGCAATATCTGTATGATTTGTCATGTTGGTAGGGGTGGCCACTATGCTCTTTGGGCATTATATCGGCTTAGTTGAACAGTTATGGTGAATATATGCCATTTACGATGTTTTTATTATTTTTCCCATGATCAGAGAACACAAATTAACAGGTTTAGAAGAAAAAATCATTTTTTTTTTTTGGTATGCGCCTGTGGGTGACAAATGCTAATTAGCCCTGAGCAACACAAGGGTTAACCAAACACCAGCCAGAGTGGTCCACACAAGTGAACGACTGTGTTTCCATGATTTTCGTTTGCCACCGATTTGTGGCACATGTATCTTTGCAAATTAATTTAAAGGCTGAAGTGTGAATAGCTAGCTAATGTGTTGAAATCTTCTTATATACATTTTCTCTGATGAAACAAGATGAGTGAGGGTGGACAGATAAGGATACATCTAAGAACATCGTGTGTGGAGTGTACAGTTAACACTTTCGCGCTATCTGGACGCGCCAGCGCGTTCGGTTTCGTCTAACGTAAACGCATAGTGGACATAAAGTTATGTCTACTTTTAAAATATTTGTATAAAATTCAATTTTTATCCGATTTACTTTGGGTTTGTTTCAAACTGCGCGCTATGAGGCTCTCTTTCTCACCACTAGGCTGCATGGTACAATAAGTTCATGAAAGGTGTGGATAACTTCGATCAAATGGTATTTTGTCCCAAACGGGTTGCAGGTGGGTGACTTTAGCCGTTTATACTGGTAATTCTTCCCCCATATCATGTATTATATGCATATGTCTGTTTAGGGAATTTTATTCCGATCAATATACAACCAAAAATAACTGTGTGCAACAAGTATAATCTTGACAAACATAACAAAAGTAAAAATATTTCGTGTGTGTTTGACGCTCACTGATATGTTCCAGCGTTGTTTTATATTTGTCGCTATTCTAACTTACGCTTTGTTGATATTTTTTACCTATGGGCACATAGAACATTCTATTGCGAACACATTGACATAAAAATGAATGACGTACATAGAAAATTAATGTCATGAGAGTGAAATAAGTATAAACTTTCAAAGCGCCGTGCGTCGTCCCGTCACCGATACCGGGTAACAATTTCACCACTTCCCACACTCTTGCGGGCGGGCTGCATCATTATTCTACGCTTATATTCATATCACCGTGTTGGGAATTTCATTGCGAGTCCATTGATACCAAAATTAACACTGTAGAACAAGTGTGGAGCTGATTACAATCCCAAGAGTAAAAACATTTTGTTGCTGATGGGCGCTCACGGCGAGTCATCTACGTAGTTATTTATTTGGTGCTGGTATCCCTATATGTTTCGTGACTTATTTTACTAATGTTCTTCTAGAGAATTTTATTGCGAACACGTTGGTACCAAAATGAAATACGTAGCATGAGAACTAAGGTCAGAAGAGTAAAAAGAGTATACACATTTTTGTTTTTACGCTTAAGCGATAAAAACGCAGCGCGCACATTCGGTTGGCTGAGTGACCTTTGCGGAGAGTGCGAAAGTGTTAAAATAAGTGTTAAATTTAAGTACATAGTGTTAGTGTTAAAATTAAGGTTGCAGTACAGTAATTTTAGTGTAAAATAGTTCTCCTAAACTGTATTATAGTACTCAACATATAGCAGATCTACTTATCAATACAGTGTTCATGGCATAATACAGTACAGTACGTATTTACTGTACAGCATTCACAACTCCATGAGAATTCAAGATGGACATAACTCCAACAATAAAGTAAATAACAACTTAACACAGTATTTTTTAGTATAGTAGTAATATATAGGTACAGTATATAATATAATAATGCATTTTTATTGTTTACAAGAAAAAAAAAGACACTGATGCAAACACCTCTTGAAGGTCACCTATTGTAACGAATCCAACTGTTGGTCCCATATAGTGCGTTGAATATAGGTTGTACTGTACTGCCAACCAGTTATCCCAGAATTACCAAGCAAACAAATAAACAAAGGCTGAACCCCTGCAATGTGTGCAATCACAGGGAACCTAGCGGAGGGCCACCAAAATAATACAAGTGGTCCTACAGCCACATCAGGTAGACCCCCACCAGGCAAAACAAAACAAAACAAAAGAAACACCCCACAAAAGCACATCGTCTCCAGGAGGAACAGAACCAGTCACTATGCATATTATAAGACAGCTGCAAAGTACCTTGCACCCCAGCCAGCGATGATACTACTTCCTACCTACCCAAGTCCAAAGAGTGGTAGGGAAAAAATCCCAGCTGGCCCCAAGGGCGGGCAATCACCGAGCAGCAAAAGAACCCTGCGGAGGTGGTCCCCGAACAGTTTGTGAAAGGTAATCCAAAACTGCAAGAGCAATACTTACAGGGGACCTAGGAAAGATGACCCTAGGCACATGCAGCCCCAGTACTTCTTGAATTACACCTGGCTCGCACACCTCCACAAGGTACAGCACTGCTCAAGGATCAGAGTCAGAGTTGAACGACCGTTGCTCAGCACATCAGCCCCAGAACTGGGGTTGGGTAGCTGGCATGTGACGTCTGGGCCCCCCCCCCCCTTTTCCCCCCTCCCAGGGAAGGGGGGGAGCTGCGCAGGCAGTGGCACTGTGGCTATGGTGATGTCATGCTTGTTTGGTAGTTTTCTGACAAGGGAGTTTTACTTGCTCGTTCGGCTTTCGTTTTGCAATTTTTAACCAGCTGTAGTTTGTTTTGGGATGTCTACCTTTCTGGGTGCCTGACCTGGTAGATGGCATGACTGCTTCCAACTACATGGGGGTGTCTATATGCTATTGCTCCTCGTGCCTCTCCAAGGGGGCCCACGTTCCGTCTCGTGGTCCCCAGAAGGCTAGAACTCCATCGATTGACTGTTGCCAGGGTCTAATACATACACATCAGCCTGGTATAGCTCCAGGGAGCCAAAGGGGCTCTCCACAGAAAAGACACTGCAATAATAACACTCGCTTAGAGAAGACATCAGCAGTGCTAAGAGAAAGCCCCCAATACTTTAGAGATACAAGTTACACTCACCCTTAGATGACACCAACAGCAGTGTAATCCAGTGATGCCATTGTAACTCTTGATAGTTTTCTTGCAGCGAGAGCACTTGCCAGGACAGTTGCCCTCCACCCAGTGGTGTAACATTGACTGGCAGCTTCGTTTACTCTTCACATAAGTTGCGATGCATGATGCGGGTGCTCGCTGGACACACCGCTCATGTACTGTGTATTTACAAACTGCAAAACATATTAAAAGTTGCAGAGGGGCTTGCACCTTCTATTGAATTCAGTCAGTGCATAGATATATATGTTACGTATATATTTTTTCCATCAAAAAGTAGGAAGAATATCTAAATGCAATGTTACATATCAATAGTTTATTAATTTAAGTGGTAGCCTACAAATCACTCAAACTTGTTTAAACATCTATATATAAGTACAGAGCACCTGGAGAGAAATGATATAACAGGCAGACAGATAGACTGTATGGTTTTTCAATCAGGAAGATCTTGTGTAACAAATCTGCTTAGTTTCTATGATACAGCCACATAGATTTTACAGGAAAGATATGGTTGGGTTGACTGCATTTATCTGAACCTACAAAATGGCTTTTAACAGGGTCCTACATACATAAAAGGTTGTTCTGGAAACTGGAACATACTGGAGGAGTGACAGGGAGGCTCTATCTCCACTGAAAAATTTTCTGACTGAAAACTGAGGGCAGTAATCAGAGACAATGTATCAGACTGGAGAAATGTCACAAATGGAGTACCACAGGGTTCAGCCCTTGCACCAGTAATTTTTTTTTGTCTAAAAAAATGAGCTATGAGAAGGAATACAGAATTTTATGAACATGTTTGCTGAAGATGCCAAAATACTAGTGAAGATGAGAAATGCCCTTCAAAAAGACCTGAACAAAGTAAGTATGCTGCTCCACTTGACAAGAGAAAATAGGCCATACACACCCTAAAGTTATCTGAAGAAGATGTAAAAAATAATGATAAAGAGATCAAGGAGTGATTCTAGATATATTTCTGTCACCTGAAGACCACATAAAGAACATTGTGTGAGGAGCCTATGTTACACTTTCGAATTTCAGAATTGCTTTTAAATACTGTAGATGGATAGTGAAATACTAAAGAAAGTGTTCACTACCTTTGTGAGACCAAAGTTATAGTATGCAGCAGTTGTATGGTGCCCATATCTTAAGAAGCACATCAACAAACTGGAAAAGGTGCAGACATGCAACTAAATGACTTCTGGAACTGAAAGACAAGAGGTTAGAGGCATTAAATATGCCAAAGCTAGAAGGTAGAAAAAAAAGCAGCGTTGAATGTAATGAAACGCCATTTTCTGGGTGAGTCCCGGAGGCTCCCTGGAGCTCACCCGACTATTATGCTAATGTCAGACTTTGGCATCAGTCATGTGTACGGAGTTCTTATGGGCCTACCAGGGACCACAAGCCAGAACCTGGCCCCCTCAGAGAGGCAAGGGGAGCAATGGCCTATAGAAACCCCCGTGTGGTTGGAAGCATTCTATGTCTGCCATTGACTGGGTTAGGCACCCAGAAAGGTAGGCGTCCCAAAACAAACCCCTATTCTGGTGAATATTGCAACCAAAAGCCGAACGAGTGGATAGAACTCCCCAAACAAAAACGAGCAAACTAATATGACGTCATTCGTCGTCGCGCCACTGTCTGCCCCCCCCCCCTCCCCGGGAGGGGGAAGGGGGAGCCCCAGACCTACAGCGCCAGCGATCCACACCCCAATTCTTCGGCTGATGCTATAGGCACCGGTTGTGTGCTCCGGCTCCAATAGTTGTTTCAGCACTGTACCTAGAGTGTGGTGTCTGTCTTCTAGGTGGTGCATGAGCCAGGAGTGAGTCTCCAGTATTCGGGCTGCATGCGCCTAGGGTTCCCTTCCCTAGGTGCCCTGTAAGTACTGCCCTTGGGGCTTGGGGTTACCTTCCACAAGTTCCTTGGGTCCTGCTTCTGCTAGGCCGTTTGCTGCTCGGTTTTCGGCCGCCCTTTGTGTGATAGGGGGTTAGGGGGTCTCCCTTGTTTGCCTTAGGGTAAGGGGCAGTTTTGCACTGGCGGGGCGCAGGGTACTGTGCAGCTTGTCTTCACCAATCATAGCGGCCGGCTCTGTTCCGCCTGGGTACGCTGTCCTCTTGCAGGGTTTTCTTTTTCTTTTTGTTTGTCTTCCTGGTGGGGGGCTCTGCCTTTGATTCTTTCCCCCTTTGTGTCATGCTCTTCCTTCTTCCGGTGGTTTCCCCTGCTAGATCCCTGTGAATGTACACGTCCCGGGGGTTCAGCTTTTAGCATGTTGTTTGGTAGCCATGAGCACCGGTTAGCAGTACCCTGCCTGGGATTACCTGAGCGCGAGTCCTCTTATAGTAAACGCTCGGGACCCTGGGAAACCCTTAGGGGGAGTGTGGGGCCCGATAGGTGTGGCCCTGGTGTCCCCCCCCCCCCTCGCTTTGGGCGAGTTTGAGGGTTGCTCTGTCCCCTTGTCTCGGGGGTGATTCTCACGGTTCTGCCTCTGTCTGCAGCCTGTGGGGTCGGTGACACCTTCGGCCCGGGGTCCTGCAAGTTTTGTTACTTGTTTGTGACTCGGTTACCCAGTCTTATGCTGACTAATTGGGTGCAGGCTGCACGGGCATTGCTCTTTGGGTTTCAGTGGCAACGCGCTAGTTGTTTGCTCCCCGGAAGCCCCGAGGCTGCCCCGTTTTCGTTGGTGGTCTTGTCGGGTCCCTTCCCTTTCCTCCCTACATCCGGGTCGTTACCGTGTGTGGGTTCGGGGTCGGGGCGGGGCTTCCATGGTTTTGAGAGACTGTTGGTCTCGGGGACTTCCTCTTCCGGAGTAGCAACGGGGGCATTCGAGCCTGTTTCCTCCAGCCATGATGTAAGAGTCTGCCAGTGGGCTCCCTTCCTTAGTGTTTTTCACGGCTGCCCCGGTTTTCTTGAGGCTGGGGCTTTGGGGGGACAGCTCGGCCTCGGGGCTTGCTGGGTGGGTTCCCGGGGCTGGGATGGGGCTGACGTGGAGGGGCTAGGCCCCGTTGGTCCCCGCCGGGGTCTTTCTACCCCTTTGGGCGGGGCTTGCGGTTTTGTGGAGTGGGGTTTTTCCTTTTCCCCTCTCCACACGAGTATTGGGCATCGGCCTCTCCCCGGGCTCGGTTCCTTGTCCATTATGCCCGTTGTTTCTGTCCTGTCGGTGGGTGCTTTTCTACGTTCTTCGCCCCCTTTTTCCCGGGACGGGGCTTCTCCGTCATGTCCCCCTCTTCTTGGGGTTCTGCATGACTTTTGGTCTCGGGTGCGACTGGGTTTTCTGTGCCTTCGTCCTTTGTGTTTGATTCTGTGTTCTCGAAGGTTTGGGACGGTTTTGCTCCTTCCCGTTTTACTGGTACGTCTGTCATTGTTTGGTGGGGCTTCCCTCGGGCCCTTTTTAGGGCTTGTGGGTCCTATTCCGGGCTGCCTCTGGGTTTTTGGCCTTCTCGTTCCTTTGTTCTTCTCTTTTCTCTCCGCTCTGTGTCTCGTCGCTGCTCGTTTTCTTTCCGTTCTGATCTGGCATGCCGGATTGGGCTACTTGTCGCCGGTTGGGCTACTTGTCGCCGGTTGGGCTACTTGTCGCCGGTTGGGCTACTTGTCGCCGGTTGGGCTACTTGTCGCCGGTTGGGCTACTTGTCGCCAGTTGGGCTACTTGTTGCCATGTTGGGCTACTTGTCGCCATGTTGGACTACTGGTGGCCCGCTTGGCTTCTGTTTCGGTTCGTTGTTTTCCTTACATGGGCCGGCTACGTTGGTTTCTGTTTCCATGAGTTGGCCTGTTTCTTCAACGGTTCGCTCGGGATACGACCCGTTGAGCTACTTTTTTGCTCTGGTTGCCTAACTGGTTGCTACCACAACTGTGAAAGCTTGACTGCCTTTGATTGGTCTTGACTGTGAATGCTTGACTGACTTGCGACTATGCGATTGGTTCTGGCTGGCTGCCACATAACAGAGGCAGTGAAATGTTTGAAAGGAAAATCAGAACCAGTGATGCAGATATGAAAGTGTTTCTGGGGAGAGCCCCTTTGGCTTCCCGGAGCTTACTAGGCTGATATGCTAATGTCAGACTTTGGCATCAGTCATGTATGTATGGAGTTCTTATGGGCCTACCGAGGACCATGAGCCAGAACCTGGCCCCCTCAGGAGAGGCAAGGGGAGCAATGGTCTATAGAAACCCCCATGTAGTTGGAAGCATTCTATGTCTGCCATTGACCGGGTCAGGCACCCAGAAAGATAAGCATCCCAAAACAAACCCCTATTCTGGTGAAAAATTGCTACCAAAAGCCAAACAAGTGGATAGAACTCCCCTAAAAGAAACGACCAAATGATCATGACATCACACGTCGCCACGCCGCTGTCTGCACAGCTCCCCCCCCCCTTCCCAGGAGGGGGAAGGGGGAGCCCCAGACCCCTCATGCCGGCTATACACCCTCAGTTCTCAGGCTGATGCTAGAGGCAGTGGTCGTGTGCTTGGCTCCAGCTCCATGTGCAGGTTCCCACCCTTTCGGCTGTGCAGGTGGCTGAGGATTTGCTATTCCCCCCTCCGGGGGATCCTTCCCAGAGGGGTTGTGCCAGGGCTCAGGGTTCCATTCGTCGTGGTAGGCCACTGGTGCCAGGTTCGGGTTTGGCTCTGCCTTCGCACCCACCTTCGGCTGGTCGGCGCCATGTTCGCCCTGTTCGGTGTTCTGGGTCTTGTAAGGGGCGCCTTCCCTTTCCCAGTTCGTCCCATTGTCGGGGTGATGGGGGGGGGGGAGGGTTGCGTTGTTTGCTCATGCCTGGTCCCACGATTTATGGGCGTTTCAGGTCATTTCCTTCGGCCTGCGGTGGCTTTGAGTGGCCCCTCCCCCTTTGGAGGGTTGGGAGGTTCGGGGCTGACGGGACAGGCTTCCTCTCCTGTGCTCCGTTGAGTCATCCTGGAGTGCAGGCGATGAGTCACAATAACGTGGATAAAGTATGTTGACCAGACCACACACACACTAGAAGGTGAAGGGACGACGATGTTTCGGTCCGTCCTGGACCATTCTCAAGTTGATTGAGAATGGTCCAGGACGGACCGAAACATCGTCGTCCCTTCACCTTCTAGTGTGTGGTCTGGTCAACATCCTGGAGTGGGTTCACTTGGGCATCGTCGAAACGATGTCGTCCCTTAGATGGGTTTCCCATCTGTTTCCAGTGGCAAATCGGGATTGTGCGAACTTGCGGTTCATTCTGGACTTTTCCCGTCTGAACCCCTGGGTTCATTGCCCCCTCCTTTCAGATGACTACGCTGTCTCAAGTTCAGCTCCTGTTAGAGCCGGGTTCTTGGATGGTGTCCCTGGACCTCCAGGACGCTTATTGGCACGTCCCGATTCATCCGGGATTTAGGGACTGGCTCGGGTTTGTTGTGGGGCATCAACGTTACCGCTTTCGTTGTATCCCGTTCAGGTTGAACCTGGCACCTTGCGTGTTCACACACCTCATGCAGGTCGTTGTGGCCCTTCTGCATCTTTTAGGTGTTTGGGTGTTGGCCTACGTCGACGACTGGCTGGTTTGGGCTCAAGGCCGGTCCAATTGTCTGCTAGCCAGGGATTTGGGTCTTTCCTAGCTCGCCGTGTTCGGGTTCTTGGTGAACTGGAGGAAGTCCCATCTGCTGCCCTCCCAGGTTCGCTCATGGGAGGGCAGCAGATGGGACGCTCATTCGCTTGTGTGGGACTCTTGGACTGCTTCCTTGTCTCTTCTTCCTGAGTCTTTCCTTTGGCTGCGGTCCAGCTTGCACCTGTTTCTGGGGGGCTCCCAGGTCGCCCAGTGGTTGCTTGAGGTCGGGTTTGGCTTTGCCGGCTGTACTGGTTCCTGCGGGGACGTACTTTCTGCCTCTCTCGCGATCGCAGGGTTCGACCCCGGGGGGCTTTGTGTCGGCTGCTGCGACACCGGCTTCCTCTTCGGGTTTTTCCGGGTTCAGTGCCTTGGCGCCTGCCCAAGCTCTCGCTCGATGTGTTCACAGATGCGTCGTCTCTTGCTGAGGCTTTGTGACCAGTGCTCACCAGGCCGGCCAGGGGCGGTGGGGTCCATCCTTCCGTTGAGCTCACAGCACGGTGCGGGAGTTCGTGGCGGTGTGGTTTGCCCTTCGGAGGATTTGTGTTGCCCGCAGATTGACGATCCGGCTCCATTCGAACTGCTCCTCAGTGGTTCATTGTCTGAACCGAGGGGGTTCGATGTGGTCCCTGGCTCTTTGGCGCTGGTCGCTTCAAGTGACTTGTCTGCCGAGTTCTCGGGGTTTGGCTCTCCTGGCAGTTCACGTGCGGTGTGTCCAACGTCTTGGCCGACGGCCTGTCCCGTTTC
The DNA here is from genome assembly GCF_040958095.1 of Procambarus clarkii. Lineage (NCBI taxonomy): Eukaryota > Metazoa > Arthropoda > Malacostraca > Decapoda > Cambaridae > Procambarus > Procambarus clarkii. Next base: position 16,699,242 of record NC_091239.1, on the reverse strand, counting down.
GTTCCCCTCTCCACGGAATGGATGGTCGACGCCGACTCCTTCCGTTGACTCTGCCGGATATTCGGGCGCCCCGAAGTGGACCTCTTCACGTCGGCGTGGTCGCAGCGCCTTCCCCAGTACGTGGCGCCCTTCCCCGATTGCGAGGCAGTCGGGGTAGATGCCTTTCGGCAGGACTGGGCGAGGTGGGGGTTCCTGTACCTCTTTCCCCCTGTTCAGCTGTTGCTCCAAGTCCTGACTCACTTGGAGACTTACCAGGGACGAGTTGTCCTCTTGGCCCCGTGGTGGCTGACCTAGCTGCGATTTCAGGCACTTTTTGCTCGGTGTCCGAACCCGGAGGTTTTCCCGTGGCTCCGCCTTTTCCATGAGATTGGACCGGAACGTCACGTGGCTGGTTCGATCTTCTCCTCGAGTCTTCGCGTATGGTATTTTTGACTCGAGTTTATCATCTCTATGGTGATCAGGTGGCTTCCTTGTTAGTGTCCCACCTGCAGGCTTCGTCTTGGCAGCAGTACGAAGTTTCCTGGCGGTCCTTCCATTTCTTCTTGTGTCGTCGTCGTTGTACTTCGCTTTTGGTTAGGATGGTGGTGTCCTTACTCTCTTAGTTGTTCCAGGACCGTCACCTTATGCCTAACACTGTCACCTCGTATCGTGCAGCGCTGGCAGAGCCACTTCAGCTTGCTTTCAGTATTGATGTTATTTCTGCACCATTTCGCAAGCTGTCTCATGCATTGTTTCACCTTCATGCGTCGCCTGAGGCATCCTGGTCATTGGACAGTGCTCTCTTATCTTTCTTCTCCTCGGTTTGTTGTGGCCCCTTCAGTTCAGGATTGTTTCTCCAAGGCTCTTTTTCTGTTGGCAATGGCCTCTGGGGTCGGGTTGGTAAGCTTCATGCTCTCCTCCAGTGCAGGGGTTTCTGCTCTTTCAGTTGTGGGGATCGGTTTGTTCGTCTGCAGCCGTCTCCTCCTTTTCTGGCAAAGAATGAGACGGCTGCTTTCTGGAGGGGTCCTTGGGTTGTAGATTCTTGGTTGGTCAGGCCATTGGTGCAGCATCCTTTGTGTCCGGTTGCAGCCCTCCGCAGTTATTTGCGTGCCACAGTTTCTGTGTCAGGGGACACACTTTGGGTTGATCCGGTTTCCCTCCTACCCTGTTCGCGGGTGCAGGTCTCCCAGGTCATCCGCAAGGTTAATAAGGCTAGCCAGTCTGGGTCTGTCCCTGTGCCCATGACGTTCATAAGTTCGCTGCTCTTGCTGCCGTCTTTGGCAACATGTCCTGGGCTGACATTCGGGCGCCGGGTTTTTTGCAGGTTGAAGAGGGTCTTGGCTCCGCGCTACCTCATGAACGTTCCTGGGCCTAGTCGAGCCTGTGTCGCTTTGGGTCGGCGGATGCAGCCAGTTGTCTCAATCTCGGGTTGAAGAGTGAGCAACGACCGCTTCTCGGGTAAGTCCCTCTAATTTTCCTGTGGGCAATCAGCTCCAGGGAGCCAAAGGGGCTCCCCCCCAGAAAACCAGCGTTGAATGTAATGAAACGCCATTTTCTGGGCGAGACCCGGAGGCTCCCCAGCATCCCTCCCTCTTCCCGATCGGCAGTTTTTCATGTGTTTTGATGTCCAGCTTCAGAACTGAAGGATGGATAGCCGGCATGGGGGTCTGGGGCTCCCCCTTTCCACTCCCGGGAGAGGGGAGCTGCTCAGACAGCTGCGCAGAGACATGTGACATCATGCTCGTTTGCTCGTTTGGGAAGTTTTATCCACATGTTCGGTTTTTTGTAGCAATTTTCACCAACATAGGGGGTTTGTTTTGGTACGCTTATCTTTCTGGGCGCCTGACTTGGTCGATGGCAGACATAGAATGCTTCCAACCACAAAGAGGTTTCTATAAGCCATTACATCCCATGCTTTTCTGAGGGGCCCGGGTTCTGGCTCATGGTTCCCGGTTGGAACACAGAACTCCATACACATAACTGATGCCAAAGTCTGGCATTAGCATATCAGCCTAGATAGCTCTGGGGAGTCTCCTGGTCTCATCCAGAAAATAGTGTTTCATTTCATTCAACACTGTTTTTTAAGTTAATATTTTTGGGGATGGAACTGGAGTAATTCAATTTACATTATTTCTTATGGGAAACTTCATTTTGGTTGAGAAATTTTTGGATGACGACGTGTCTCTGGGAACAGCGTAAACGAAGGTACCACTGTACTACAGTACAGTATATATATTATATATATTTATATGTAAATCAAATCATTGTTTATACAGTATTGTATATTATTTGTATATAAATGTATTCAAAGATGTGCTCTATCATTTTCTATTAGAAAATTAAGTGATAAATTACCAAAAAAGGAATATTATTCCAAACTCAAAATTCCTCAGATTACCAAATCAGACCTTGACTGACACACTAGAGACCAGATTTGTTAGGTTTTGCTGTACTGTATAAACAACATTTAAGAAGATAATTATATGCTAAGATATGATACTCACAGACACAAGACAGCCCCTTCTTGCCAAGACCCATTAACATGTTTAGACACAAGTTGCAGTAGGCCGGCTTGCTGAAGTGTTTGAGGCGCCACACATGGTTCCCATCTTCCTTCAAGTTCTGTACAATTTTGAGATGTTGTTTCTAACTACCACCAGTTAACAGAAACTATCACAAATAAAAAGATAACTGCCATGAAAAGACAGCTTATTACTATTAGAATAAAATTACTCAATGACAAGTGAGCACGGTGCAGGCGATGAGTCACAATAACGTGGCTAAAGTATGTTGATCAGACCACACACTAGAAGTTGAAGGGACGACGACGTTTCGGTCCGTCTTTGACCATTCTCAAGTCGATTGTGTCGACAATCGACTTGAGAATGGTCCAGGACAGACCGAAACGTTGTCGTCCCTTCACATTCTATTGTGTGGTCTGGTCAACAATAAGTGAGCACGGTGTGGGATTTCAAGTCTAATAATTCTAAGGTGAAATTTATATTAAAAAATCTTTTCTTGGGTTAAAATTTCACACCAAAAGTTTTGGATCTGCTATATTTTAATAACTTCTTTGGAAGTATGTTCCCTTTCAAAGATTTATTAAGGTTGGATGAGCCTATACTTATTAGGATGCAGTATAACATATAATCTAATTATGATGAACTTCAACATATTTGTTTCATATTTGTTGACAAAACAGAAACGGACAAAGAGGCATCTATTAAAATATACCTGTATTTACATTTAATTTTTTTTTAAAGCAGTACTAATCAATTAAATTTGCAACTAATTTTGCTATGATGAAAAATTAATCTCCTCCTCCTCCCCCCTCCCTCCTTCCCTCTCTCCACCACCTTTCCCCTTCCATCCCACTCACCAACACCACCTTTCACCTCCCTCCCTCCCTCCCACTCGCCAACACCACCTTCCCCCTCTCTATCCTATTCACCAGCACCACATTTCCCCTTTCTCCAATATCTGAGCATTACTACACTTTCTATCCTTACCGTGTCGAGCCCGAGGAGCACGAGTAGAGGAATTGTGGTCATCCCTCCTCTCTTCCATTCTTCAAGGGACACTGTGCCATCATTATCATAGTCTATCTCGATCATCATGTCTTTCAGAATCTGTAAAGCCACAGAGAAAACACTAAGTGCATGAGAATATGAGTTACACTATAAATGTGATGGGTGACACGGTGACAATATTGGAGAAGGGTACGAACCTGGTGTGTGGTAGAAGGTAAGAATATTGGAGAAGGGTATGAACCTGGTGTGTGGTAGAAGGTAAGAATATTGGAGAAGGGTACGAACCTGGTGTGTGGTAGAAGGTAAGAATATTGGAGAAGGGTACGAACCTGGTGTGTGGTAGAAGGTGACAATATTGGAGAAGGGTATGAACCTGGTGTGTGGTAGAAGGTAAGAATATTGGAGAAGGGTATGAACCTGGTGTGTGGTAGAAGGTAAGAATATTGGAGAAGGGTATGAACCTGGTGTGTGGTAGAAGGTAAGAATATTGGAGAAGGGTATGAACCTGGTGTGTGGTAGAAGGTAAGAATATTGGAGAAGGGTACGAACCTGGTGTGTGGTAGAAGGTAAGAATATTGGAGAAGGGTATGAACCTGGTGTGTGGTAGAAGGTAAGAATATTGGAGAAGGGTACGAACCTGGTGTGTGGTAGAAGGTAAGAATATTGGAGAAGGGTACGAACCTGGTGTGTGGTAGAAGGTGACAATATTGGAGAAGGGTATGAACCTGGTGTGTGGTAGAAGGTAAGAATATTGGAGAAGGGTATGAACCTGGTGTGTGGTAGAAGGTAAGAATATTGGAGAAGGGTATGAACCTGGTGTGTGGTAGAAGGTAAGAATATTGGAGAAGGGTATGAACCTGGTGTGTGGTAGAAGGTAAGAATATTGGAGAAAGAAGGGTATGAACCTGGTGTGTGGTAGAAGGTAAGAATATTGGAGAAAGAAGGGTACGAACCTGGTGTGTGGTAGAAGGTAAGAATATTGGAGAAGGGTACGAACCTGGTGTGTGGTAGAAGGTAAGAATATTGGAGAAAGAAGGGTATGAACTTGGTGTGTGGTAGAAGGTAAGAATATTGGAGAAGGGTACGAACCTGTGTGTGGTAGAAGGTAAGAATATTGGAGAAAGAAGGGTATGAACCTGGTGTGTGGTAGAAGGTAAGAATATTGGAGAAGGGTACGAACCTGGTGTGTGGTAGAAGGTAAGAATATTGGAGAAGGGTATGACCCTGGTGTGTGGTAGAAGGTGACAATATTGGAGAAGGGTATGAACCTGGTGTGTGGTAGAAGGTGACAATATTGGAGAAGGGTATGAACCTGGTGTGTGGTAGAAGGTGACAATATTGGAGAAGGGTACGAACCTGGTGTGTGGTAGAAGGTGACAATATTGGAGAAGGGTACGAACCTGGTGTGTGGTAGAAGTTGACAATATTGGAGAAGGGTATGAACTTGGTTTGAAATAAATGAAGTATTGTACTGTATATTTAATATGGAATATGTTGATGCAATTCTTCCTGTATACAATGAAAGAGATGGATCTATATTAGTTCAAAGTTTTATTAATGTAAGAAAAGACAGCTAGAAATGAATGTGGACACAATCATTAATATTGATATACTTTACTGTACATTTCTCTTAAGGAGCTCTATTCACTACTGAATTAACCTCCTCTTTTTTATTAAAATTTAGTATTAAGAATGGTTAAATTCACAAGGATTAAGATGCAGAGTTCAAATTAAATTTTGCAGAAGAGAATTAATTTTTTGCAAATTCTACTCATTAAATAGCAGCTTCTTAGCACAAAAGGATGGGTATAATAAGTACTGTATTGGGGGGTATAATAAGTACTGTATGGTATAATAAGTTCTGTATGGGTATAATAAGTACTGTATGGGTATAATAAGTACTGTATGGGTATAATAAGTACTGTATGGTATAATAAGTACTGTATGGTATAATAAGTACTGTATGGTATAATAAGTTCTGTATGGGTATAATAAGTACTGTATGGTATAATAAGTTCTGTATGGGTATAATAAGTTCTGTATGGGTATAATAAGTACTGTATGGGTATAATAAGTTCTGTATGGGTATAATAAGTACTGTATGGGTATAATAAGTACTGTATGGTATAATAAGTACTGTATGGGTATAATAAGTACTGTATGGGTATAATAAGTACTGTATGGGTATAATAAGTACTGTATGGTATAATAAGTTCTGTATGGGTATAATAGGTACTGTATGGGTATAATAAGTACTGTATGGGTATAATAAACACATAATTATCTCACTGGTTTGAGCTCGGTAACATCCCAGTCAAGGTAGTCGGCTACTTGGATCATTTGGTTCACTATACAGTCCATTTCCTGGGGAAAAAATACAGTACAATATAAAGTAGAAGTGATTTAAATATATGTTGTCAATAAGAGCATGTAAAAATGCAGTAATCCTTAAACAGAAGTCTACATTATAAAATAGTTAGTTCAGTCAGCTCTCAATCAGTTGGTCTTAGGTTCAATTCCTGTACAAGGCAAGACAGTTTGGGTATGTTTACTCATATGCAATATCTTGGTTTCCCTAATAGTAAATTGGTACCAAGGAATAAGTCTACCACTATAGGATGAATCTTAAGAAGGGTCAGAAGATGACCTAGTGAGGACCTTCATAAACCTAGAACAGGCTTGAAAACAAGCCTAATGTAGCACTCTCCAAGTTTTACAGTGGGGTAAAAGATATGGATTTAAACTCGGAAAAAATTAATTTATGATGGACAATCCAGTTGTAAATTTTTTTTTTTTGTTAAATGGATTTGGAGTTTGAAGTTATGCAAAGAGCCCACTAATCCAAATTCTGAACTGAATGAATTCTCATTTTTTGTTTTCGAGTAAACGGAGGGAGTAACCATGTAAAAGGCAGGAGTAAATGGGTAATGGCAGGACTAATCAAGAAAAACAATCAGGTAAATGCCAGGAGTAACCAGGTAAATTGGAAAGAATAACTGCATAAATTGCAGAAATAACCAGGAAAATGGCAGGAATAACCAACTAAATAGCAGAAGTAACTGCTTAAATGGTGGGAGTAATCAGGTAAATGGAAGGAAAAACTGGGTAAATTTGATTTATTTATATATACAAGAGTTCTTACATTCTTGTACAGCCACTAGTATGCGTAGCATTTCGGGCAAGACCTTAATCCTATTGTTCCCCTGGAATATGACTTCCGTGAAGAATCATTTTTACAACCAAGTACCCATTTTACTGTTGAGTTAAACAGAGGCTACAGTTAAGGATTAAGGATTTGTAAATTCTCCCTGGGATACGAACCCAGGACAAAGCCTTCGCAAAATGCCAGGCGAACGTCTTGCCACTACACCATGAAGACTATAAAATGGCCAAAGTAACAGGGTAAACGTTTGGTGTTACAACATAAATGGAGGGAGTAACCAGGTAAATGTTGGGAATAACCAGGTAAACAGCAGGAGTAACCAGGTAAATGGGAGAAATAATGGGATTAAGAACAGGAGTAAACAGGCAAATGGAAGGAATAACTTGGTAATTCCTTCCAAGTTATGCTATACTCTTAAGAACAGAGTAACCAAGAACAGTGCAGGCACTGTTAATAATTAGACGGGCACCTCTGGCACCCGTTTGCCCTCCTGCGTATGTGAAGGACAGAGACGCCTCCAGACGCGTTCCTATTGGTCCCTCGGCGGGAGTAACTTCATAAACTATGGGAGTAACTGTGCAAATGGCAAGAGTAACCAAGTAAATGGGTAGTAGTAACCAGTAATGGGTAAACAGAAGTAAAACTGTGTAAACAGTGAGAGTAAGTGGATAAACGGTGGTAGTAACTGTAAACAGCTGTAGTAAACAGTGGAAGTAATCACATAATCAGCAAGAGTAAGTGCATAAACTCTAAGAGTAACCAAGTAAACTGCAGGAATAACTGGGTAAGTGGTGAGAGTAACTACATAGATGGTAGGAATAACCCAGTAAACAGCAGGAATAACCGGGTATATGGCAGAAGTAAACAGGTAAATGATGAAAGTGTGCAGTTAAACAGTGTGAGTAACCAGATTGTGGCATAAAAAAAACCAGCGTTGAATGTAACCCAGCCACGATTCGGAAGATAGGTATCAAACACGCGAAAACCTCCAACTGGAGGGAGGGAGGAAGGGTTGCCAGGGCGCCTCCAGGGCTCGCCCAGAAAATGGCGTTTCATTACATTCAACGCAGTCAGGACCCCATTCAACCTCCAAAATCCCCGCGCCCGAATATCAGGCCAAGACATGTTGCCAAACACGACAGCCAATGCAGCAAAGTTCCTAACATCATAGTCACGAAGATAGACCACAGGCTGGCTAGACTTAATAACCCTGAGGACGACTCGGGAGACTCAAGCCCTAGAACAGTGAATGAGGGAAATTGGATCAACCCAAAGTGCATCCCCGGGCACAGAAGCCGAGGTGCACAGGTAACAGCGAAGAGCCACAACCGGACGCAACACATGATGTAACCCCAGCGTGACCAACCAAGCACCTATGACCTAAGGGGCTCCTCTGGAAAGCCGCCGCCTCATTCTCTGCCAGAAAAGAAGGAGACGGCTGCAACTGAACAAACCGACCACCAGGATTGAAAGAGTAGAAACTCCTGCGTCATAGAGAATGAAGCTTACCGACCTGACTCCCAGAGGCCAATGCCAACAGAAAATGAGCCTTGGAAAAACAATCAGGAACCGAAGGAGCCACCATAAACCGAGGAGAAGAAAGATAGGAGAGCACCTGGTCCAAGGACTAGGACGGCTTAGGTAGTGCATGAGCAGCCTGGAGGTGAAACAATGCATGAGAAAGCTTACAGAATGGGGCAGAAGTAACATCCATCCCGAAAGCAAGTTGGAGCGGCTTCGCCAACGCCACACGATAAGAGTTGACAGTATAAGGCATTAAATGATGGTCCTGAAAAAGCCAAGACAAAGGACAAGACAACCCGAACAGAAATAGAAGACAACCTACAAAGAGAGAGAAAATGGCGGAAAGAACGCCAGGAAACTTCATACTGCCATTGAGACGAAGCTCTCGGGTGGGACATCATCAACAAAGTCACCTGTTCACCATGCAATTGGTGATAAACCCACATCAAAAAGACCAGACACAAAGAGCGGAGAAGGCCAAACCAGCCTTGTACTGGACTGGTCTGACCCGCTGGATGAGGCGGAGCCATGGAAAACGTCCTGGGTTCGGACATCAAGCAAGCAGCACACTCAAACTCGCCCCCCCCCCAGGTAAGCCTGCAGAGGTTTCTCGCCACTCAAGCATGTGGGGCCGACAGAACCCATGCCACGTCCTTAACGAAAATAATGGGCAGTCTGGCAGCCAGGAAGACTCTGGAACCTCCAAACACACCAAATATGGGGAAGAAGAACCGAACTCAAATAAGGATGGATCCATTGTGGAGGCAGAATCCGGGTCTCGCAGAAGGTACACAGCAAGAGCCTCCCAAACCTCCTTAGGTGAGACTTGAGAGGCAGAAAACTTCCAAAAGGACAAAGCCAAGGAAACGAAGGGAGCCCAGCACTGAACCCGGGGAGGAGCCGACCCCAAATCATACTCATACCAGGAAGAGGGTAAGAACCCCCCCCCCCCTCGCAACAAGAAGCTCTGTGAAGAAGACACCAACACCCAAATGAGCTCAAAGGGGGCCCAAGGCCCCCAGGTCAACTCCTATGCAGCCATGGGATCCCCCAAGTTGGACTCGGGGCAAAGCCGTCCTCCACACCCTCTATCCCTGAAGAAAAGGCAGAGTCCAGGGACAAGACAGCAAAGAAGGGGGCCTGCTGGTGGGACCCAGAAGCCTCCAAAAGAGGAACCGGCTCAAATGCCTCTGTCCCCAACCCGAATGGGGTAGCCCTCGAAGCTGCCCGAGTCTCATTACTAACTAAACCCTGCCCCGATCCTGAAACTCTCAGACGTTTGGGAGCTGGAAGCAGGGGGAAAGGGGATGGAGGTGCAGGATGAACAACAGGAGAAGGACCAGGGAGTGCAGACAGAACCAAAGTCGAAGTGACTATCGTCCCCAGGTCCAGGTCACTATAACCGAAGCAGGGTAGCCACGGGGCATCCGGATGGGAAACCAACCTAGCATGTTGCAGCATCCTAAACCTAGCTTGCAATGCGGATGCTGCATGTACCCTAACAGTAAATGTCATTAGAATGGTACTCGAGAACAAGCAGAGAACATGACTCGCAAGACTCCGGGTCAAAGGTGTCATTGACTCAACATGCAGCATAAGTGAGGAAAAAGTGGTGACTGTCACCCTGAGACAAGGGGAAAACAGCAAACTTCCAACCCGCACGAGGAAGGCTGAAACTCTGAAGACGCATCCATAGGTCCCAACGAGCCCCGACAGAGTTTTCCAAGGCCTGTAGGCTGACTGCTACGGGAAGCAGAAGCAAGGTGTGGCTAACTGGTTAAAACCCAAAGCTAATAAGGGAGAGGCGATCAAACCACTGAAACCCCCTGCAACGTGACCTATTTTAAACTAACAACAATAACACAGAAATTTGTGATTTTTATATATATTTTGTGTGGTATGTGTTGTCACCATCACATCCTGGTTTACTGCAGGGATCTTGTTTAGATACTGTACTATTGACCAAATTCCTCAAGGTTAGTGTATGGAAATAGTTGTTACTTGATAGAATAAATATGGTGAACTACACTATAAATATAAGGACTATCTTGTATATGGGTAATTCAGCCCATCCTCCTGCTTAGGCAGTACTTATAGTAACAATGAAGACCATCATACATATATTGGTGTAAATAGCAATTACTCTACAAGTACAAATGAGTGTTATTGAATTTGGACAAACTGGAAAGGTTTTTGTATTGATGTTGCAAAGAAAACCTAACCTAACCTAATCTAATTTTCCTAAGCTTAATACATGCTATCTGATGACATATATATAGTACATATATGTGCTATATGCACTATATATATACCACTAGGCCGAAGAATATTAAGGTTTGGTTTTATTTTTTTTTATGAACTATAAAGTAAATAGCACTAAATTCTACTATCAAAATGTTCATTATGTCTGTGTGTGTTCGATGGTTCACATAGTACACTGTCACTGTCTGACACTGTCCTCTTATACACATGTTATTTACTAAGAAAAAAAGGTAACAAGAGAAGCAGTAGGTACTTACATTAGTATCAAGGACACCGTTGCCATCAGTATCGTATAGCCGAAACATAACTGTCAACAAAATACAGTATATATAAAATACATCATTGTGCATTTTTTTCAAGAAGTAACATCTTATTATTCATATAATTCTTGAAAAGACCCAGCATTGAATGTAATGAAATGTCAGTTTCTGGGTGAGACCCAGAGGCTCCCAGGAGCTAACTGGGCTGATATGAATGTATTAGACCCTGGCATCAGTCAATGCACATGAAGTTCTAGGCTTACCAGGGACCACGAGCCAAAACCTGGCCCCCCTCAGAGAGGCACGAGGAGCAATGGCTTATATAAACCCCTGTGTGGTTGGAAACATTTTATATCTGCCATCAACAGGGTCAGGCACCCAGAAAGATAAGCTCCCCAAAACAAACCCCTATTATGATTAAAATATTGCTACTGAAAGCTGAACTAGTGGACATAACTCCCCAAATGAAAATAAGCAAACATGACATCATCACAACGCTGTCTGAACAACTTTCCCTCCCTCTCTGGGAAAAGGGTAGAGGAAGCCCCAAACCCCCACGCTGCCTATCCACACTGCAGTTCTGAGGCTGGATGTCAAAAATCGCGAAAAAATGCCGACCGGAGGGAGGGATGCCAGGAAGCCTCAGGGTCTCACCCTGAAACTGGCGTTTCATTGCATTCCATGCTGGTTTTCTGGAGGGGGTCCCATCGACTCCCTGGAGCTACTTACCCAAAGACAAAACAAGAGAGACTTACCCGGGAGTTGGTCGGCCCTCGCTCCTCAATGCGAAGTCGAGATAACTGGCTGCAACTGCCGACTCAATGCGACACAGGCCCAACTAGGCCCAAGAACAATGACAAGGTGGAGAGCAGCCAGGATCCTGTTCGACCTCCAAAAACTTGTGCCAGAATGTCAGCCCAAGACATGTTACCGAAGACGGCAGCCAGTACAGCAAACTTACAAACGTCATGGGCACGGTGATAGACATCAGGCTGGCTGGGTCGAATAACCCTGCGGACGACCTGGGAGACCCGAACCCTGGAACAGAGAAGGGAATCCCGGTCAACCCAAAGCGTGTTCCCCGTCCACTGAGGCTGTGGCGTGCAGGTAATGGCAGAGAGCCGCAACTGTACACAACACATGATGCACCCCTGGCCTAACCAACCAAGCATCAACAACCCAAGGACCCCTATGGAAAGCAGCAGTCTCATTCTTCATCAGAAAAGGAGATGGCTGCAAAAAAACATACTGCCAGGAACAAAAAGAGCAGAAACTCCCCTGCGCCAGAGGAGAGCATGAAGCTACCCAACTCGACCCCCAGAGGCCAATGCCAAAAGGGAAAAGAGCCTTGAAAAAACAATCCTAAATCGAAGGGGCCACCACTAACCAAGGAGAAGAGAGAAACGAGAGCACCCAATCTAACTACCAGGACGGCTCAGGCAGCACATGAGCAGGCCAGAGGTAAAACAAAGCCCGAGACAGCTTGAGGAATGGTGCAGAAGTAACATAAATGCTGAACGCAAGCTGCAGCAGCTCCGCCAACGCCGCACTATACAAGGTGACGGTATTCAGCATAAGATGACGGTCCTGGAACAATCACGAAACGAAGGACAAGACAACCCTATCAGAGACAGAAGTAAACCTATGAAGGGATAAGAAATAATGGAAGGATTAAGAAATAATGGAAGGACCACCAGGAAACTTCATACTGCCACAAGACGAAGCACGCAGGTGGGAGACTATTAACGAAGCCACCTGCTCACTATACAAGTGATGATAGACTCGAGTCAGAAAGACCAAACGCGAAGACTCGAGGAGAAGATCGAACCAGCCCCATAATGGACCAGACCGATCTTCTGAAAGAAGCGGAGCCTCTGGAAGACCCTCGGGTTCGGACACCGAGCAAGTAGCGCCTGAGACCAAGGATGGGCCGGCCACCAATGGGCCGGAAGGACAACTCTCCCTTGGCAAGTCTTCAAATGAGCTAGGATCTGGAGCAACAGAGGAACCAGAGGATAGAGGTACAGGTAACCCCACCTCGACCTTTCCTGCCTGAAGGCATCGACCTCGATGGCCTTGCAGTCAGGGAAGGGCGCCACATACAACAGGAGACACCTCAACCATGCCGACGTGAGGAGGTCCACCTCCGGAGGCCAGTACATCCGGCAGAGCCAACTGAACATCTTGGCATCGACCGTCCATTCCGTGGACAGGGGAATGAACTGAGACAGGCCGTCTGTCAGGACATTGGACACCCCCCGAATGTGAGCACCCCAGAGAGCCAAACCCCGAGAACTCAGCAGACGAGTCACTCGAAGCAACCAGCCCCAAAGAGCCAAGGACCGCATCAAACCACCATGGTTCAGGCAATGAATCACTGGGGAGCAGTCTAAATGCAGCCTGATCGTCAATCTGTGAGCAACCTCGACTCCTTCGAAGCGACAGCAATACTGCCCCGAACTCCCGTACCATGCAATGGTCATGAAGGAAAGATGGACCCCACCGCCCCTGGCCTGCCTAGTGAGCACTGGTCACAAAGCCCCAGAGAAAGAGACAATGCATCTGTGAACACACGAGTGAGGGCTTGGGTAGGTGCCAAGGCACTGAACCCCAAAAACCCCGAAGAAGCCGGCGATGCATCAACCGTACGAAATGACCCGAAAGGCCCACAAATCGTGGAGTCAGGCGCGAGCAAACAGCACAAGTCTCCCTCCCCCCCCCCCCCATTGCTTTGTCAATGGAACGAATTGCGAAAGGGCCAATGCCCCCTCACGTGAACCCGACCTCCACACAGAGCGATCACTGTGCCGTCCAGATGAAAACGGTTCCGAAGGCTCCTCCGGCTCCGAAACTGGCACCACTGGCCTATCATAACTGAAGAAACCCCAAGCCCTGGCACGATCCTTCCGGGAAGATCCCCAATGGGCCCCCTCAGAGAACCAACAAGTTCGACATGAGACGACAACTGGAAGAAGCTGCCTGTAGATACTGCACCACCGCAGACTCTGCAAACAGCAAAGGACAAAAAAGCAAAGAAAACCTGAGAGCCAGGGCTTAAGCGGATTCCACGGAGGTAGCAAGCACTGCCTGCCAACATGCGAGACGGAAAGCAAAGAACAGTGAAACCGCATCCTGCAGGATCGGCGTGAACAGCTTCAAAAGAGCAGATGACTCATTCACCGCCAAGACCAAGGCACCAGACCCAGGATTGGCCCCAAGCACCTCCATGTCCTCCTCAAGCCAGTCCGAGAACAGCTTGAGAAGGGAAAAGAATCGCAAGACTAACGCCAACAGGCACGGGCGGGCAAGTCCTCAGTAACCAGGGCAGCCAAGAGAGTGGAAACCTGCACGTGAAGCTGTACAATGCCAACATTCTGAGGAATGGTAGGGGCCAACAAGCACGCATTGAGGAGCTCAAATTCGCTCCTCAGGAAAACCTGGACCACTGTATGAGCCTCGCGCCACTCAAGCACGCAGGACCGACAAAACATATACTATGCCTTCAATGAGAAAAAGGAGCAGTCCACAAACCAGGAAGACTCCGGAACCTCATAACGAGCCCAGTAAGGAAAAGATCCAAACATGAAGGAAGAAGAATCCATTATGGAAGTGTAATCCAATCCTTACCTCCCTTGCGCAGGAGGTAAGCTGCAATGGCCTCCCGCACCACATGAGGTGGGATGCGGGAGGCCAAAAACCTCCAGAAGGATGGGACCAAAGAACACAAGGGAGCACGGAACCGAACTCGGGAAGGGACTTATCCCAAATCCAATTCATACGAGGAGGGAGGAGATGAAAATCCCAATCCCTTGTAACATCAAGCCCCACTCGGAAGGTACAAAAACCCAAGCAGGGTCCAACAGGGCCTAAGGCCCCCAAGTCAACCTCTCCCTCTCCCTGGGAACCTCCCCTTGAGGACCCAGGGTTGAGCCATCCTCCAAGTCCCGTCTCAAAACAAAAGGCAGAAGCAGCCAAAAAAGTAGAAATGAAGGGGGCCCCACTGGTCATACCCAAAAGCTCCGGGTGGAGGAACATGCTCGAATGCCTCTGTCGCCACACGGAAGGGGCATACCCTGAAACTGCCCGAGTCTCAACATCAACTAAACCCTGCCCCGATTCCAAAACCCTCAGATGCTTCAGAACCGGAAGCGGGGGGAGAAGACCAGGACGAACAACAGAAGGACAAGGACAAGGGGGCGCGGACTGAACCAATGGGCAGTCTTGGGATATCTGGGGTAGCAGCCAACCTAGCATGCTGCAGAAACCTAAACCGAGCATGCAATGCTGAAGCTCTCTGCACTGAATATCATGATCAGTGGACTGGGTGTACTGGAGTACAACCAAGGAACAAAACTCGCAGAACTCCGAGTCGAAGGCGTCACTGACCCAACAGGCAACATAATGGAGGCAGAACCGATGAGTGTCACCCTGAAACAAGGGGACAGAGCAACTTTCAAACTCGCACAAAGTCAGAAGGGACCCAGGGGTTGCAACCATCAGGCTAAAGAGTGCCTGCATGGTTTCCCATGGCCCTTAGTTGTATTTACCTAGTTGTATTCACCTAGTTGTGCTTGCAGGGGGTTAAGCTCTGCTCATTTGGCCCACCTCTCAACTGTCAATCAATCAACTGACTACCTACTAACTAATTCCCCCCCCCATACACACACACACACACACAGGAAGCAGCCCATAACAGCTGTCTAATACCCAGGTACCTATTTACTGCTAGGTAACAGGAGCATCAGGGTGAAAGAAACTGACCATGTTTCTCACCGGTGCCGGGAATTGAACCCTGGTACACAGGATTACATGTACAGCATGCTGTCCACTCAGCCACCAGCTCCCTAAACGAGCTGGTGGCTTGTTACATTTATTGTGTAATCTCGTTAACGACTGTGATGCGCCGAGTTTATTTTGAAATTCCCCCCGTGTGCATGAAATAAAGTGTTCCCAAAAAATTCTTTTTTCTTCGTATAAGGATAAATTCCCTTCCCTGAACATGTCTATGTAAAAATAAATACCAAATTCCACTTACTTTGGCTGTGGGGATGCGGACAAGGTGTGCTGTGACGTCATCAGGGGCTGGTCGCCTGTGCGTGACGTGCCCAGACACAGTCGCGCGGGCCATTCAAGCACTGGGTGTTGCCACAAATATATTTTCAATTATTTGTTCTATATATTTCCAATGCGGTTTTATTTGTTTTTTTTATCGTATATGATGCATATTTGTGTCCTTTACAATATGTATACAGTAGAACATTCATAATGTTCCATGGAACTGTGATACATGTGTCGGTAATGTGTCCACAATAAATTTTTATTGTCGCAATATTACTTTATAAAAATTCACTAAAATTACAATACTGTATGTACAGTTTCACACACTATTTACACAGTAACATACTGTATTACACACTCAGTACTTCGAAAGTGAGTAATAATCAACGAAGTAGTCCATGGTACACAGCACGACTTCGCTCTTGTTGCACCAAGTACAGCTAGATTTTCGCTTCCTGTTTCTTCGTTCTGTGTGTTTGCAAATAACGCACTCACGTATACCCTTGGCTTTAGTACCTGTAGATGGAATGTAGCCAAGCTTGTGAAGCGTAAGGTAGTCTTGAAAAGATTATAGGAAAAGATCAATTTGTAAGGTAGTCATGAAAAGATTGCTTTGTAAGGTCCCACGCAGGAAGAGATTCAGCCAGCCTCAAAGAGTGTCCGTCAGTCAAGAAGAGATTCAGCTATTCTTGAAAATATCTATGGAAATCACCACAATGGAAGCCGCTAACACTGTTCATCTATGCTACTTGTATCAGATGCATCATTACTGAATGCAGAAAATGATTCATCTATGTATCATCTATATAAATTCAAAATAGCATAGGTGGAGGAAGGGTGGCGCTCAGAGCTTCAACTGGATGCGCTCACTGTATCGTCTTCATAGGTGCTGTATTACTTGTATCTGACCTTTGTGTTAGGTCTTTATTGCGCCTAGCTTCACCAATATTATGACCCTTATGTTCTTCAAACAATAAGGTTTGAATTTCACTGACAGCGCACGATCTTTCAATACCACATTGGACAGGTGTTTGGGAGTCAGAGACGCGTGCGCCACCCATGGTTGCTCACTCAGTATTAACCCAGCCAGCAGCAATAGGGCATTCTGGGAATTTTTTCCAAGATGGTTGCCTCTCACTGGAGGTCCTAAGTCCATTTTGTACACACCCAACTGCGCACACTGGGAAACAGATTCACGGAAAATGAAAAGGAAATGTGTGAAACATTAAATGAAAAGTTCCAAAGTGTGTTTGTACAAAATGAAATCTTCAGAGAACCAGACACAATAAGAATTCCAGAGAACAACATAGAGCGGATAGAGGTGTCTAGAGATGAAGTGGAAAATATGCTAAAGGAGCTCGGGAGGAACAAAGCAGCTGGCCCAGATGGCGTTTCACCATGGGTTCTGAGAGAATGTGCATCTGAGCTCAGCATTCCACTTCACCTGATTTTTCAGGCATCCCTGTGTACAGGAATCGTAGCAGACGTGTGGAAACAGGCTAACATAGTTCCAATCTACAAAAGTGGCAGCAGGGAAGACCCCCTCAATTATAGACCTGTATCATTGACAAGTGTAATAGTGAAAGTATTGGAAAAGCTAATCAAAACTAAATGGGTAGAACACCTGGAGAGAAATGATATAATATCAGACAGACAGTATGGTTTTCGATCAGGAAGATCCTGTGTATCGAATTTACTCAGTTTCTATGATCGGGCCACAGAGATTTTACAGGAAAGAGATGGCTGGGTTGACTGCATCTATCTGGACCTAAAAAAGGCTTTCGACAGAGTTCCACATAAGAGGTTGTTCTGGAAACTGGAAAATATTGGAGGGGTGACAGGTAAGCTTCTATCATGGATGAAAAATTTTCTGACTGATAGAAAAATGAGGGCAGTAATCAGAGGCAATGTATCGGAATGGAGAAATGTCACAAGTGGAGTACCACAGGGTTCAGTTCTTGCACCAGTGATGTTTATTGTGTACATAAATGATCTACCAGTTGGTATACAGAATTATATGAACATGTTTGCTGATGATGCTAAGATAATAGGAAGGATAAGAAATTTAGATGATTGTCATGCCCTTCAAGAAGACCTGGACAAAATAAGTATATGGAGCACCACTTGGCAAATGGAATTTAATGTTAATAAATGTCATGTTATGGAATGTGGAATAGGAGAACATAGACCCCACACAACCTATATATTATGTGAGAAATCTTTAAAGAATTCTGATAAAGAAAGAGATCTAGGAGTGGTTCTAGATAGAAAACTATCACCTGAGGACCACATTAAGAATATTGTGCAAGGAGCCTATGCAATGCTTTCTAACTTCAGAATTGCATTTAAATACATGGATGGCGATATACTAAAGAAATTGTTCATGACTTTTGTTAGGCCAAAGCTAGAATATGCAGCTGTTGTGTGGTGCCCATATCTTAAGAAGCACATCAACAAACTGGAAAAGGTGCAAAGACATGCTACTAAGTGGCTCCCAGAACTGAAGGGCAAGAGCTACAAGGAGAGGTTAGAAGCATTAAATATGCCAAAACTAGAAGACAGAAGAAAAAGAGGTGATATGATCACTACGTACAAAATAGTAACAGGAATTGATAAAATCGACAGGGAAGACTTCCTGAGACCTGGAACTTCAAGAACAAGAGGCCATAGATTTAAACTAGCTAAACACAAATGCCGAAGAAATATAAGAAAATTCACCTTCGCAAATAGAGTGGTAGACGGTTGGAACAAGTTAAGTGAGAAGGTGGTGGAGGCCAAGACCGTCAGTAGTTTCAAAGCGTTATATGACAAAGAGTGCTGGGAAGACGGGACACCACGAGCGTAGCTCTCATCCTGTAACTACACTTAGGTAATTACACTTAGGTAATTACACTTAGTAATTACACTTAGGTAATTACACACTTAGAATGGGTACGAAAAAATCAAAGAGAGTTTTCTCGGGTGGCGCAGTTTCCTACCGACCGAGAATACTCGGTTGGCGCAGTTCAGTGGTTAAGAAAAGCCCAGGTAGGGTACTGCTAACCAGCACCCAAAGTTACCAATCAAACTGCTAAAGCTGAACCCCCAGGACGTGTACACTCATGGGGGCCTAGTAGAGGACCACCATGATTTGGGTGTGATCAAAACCAAGGGACACATCCCCCACCAAGCAGGAAAACAAAAACTAACACCCCCAAGTCCAGGTTCCTATAAAGAAAAACGATACTATCACCCCCGCATTTTTTTTTTTTAAAGAAAAATCCCGCAAGAGGACAATGTGCCCAGGCGGAACAGAGCCGGGCGCAATGAGAGGTGAAAACTAGCTGCACATGTACCCTGTACCTCAACCATTGACAAAACTACTCCCTACCAAGAGGCAAACAGTGGTGCAGGAAACACACCAGCTGACTCCAAGGGTGGTCAATCACCGAGCAGCAAAAGACTTTGTTGAGGTAAAACCCAAGGTAACTTGTGGAAGGCGGCCCCAAGGCCCAAAGGCAGTACTTACAGGGCACCTAGGGAAGGGGACCCTAGGTGCATGCAGCCCGAGTACTTGTGAAATAACTCCTGGCTCGCACACCACCACTTAGATTGTGCCACACCACAAGGCACATAACTGGAAAAACGAGCCATAGGTGCACAACCTTGCCAGTTCACATCAGCCACAGAACTGCAGGATGGATAGCCGGCGTGGGGGTCTAAGGCTTCACCTTCCCTCTCCCAGGAAGGGGGAAGCGATTGCACAGACAGCGGCGCAGTGACATGGTGTCGTCATGCTCGTTTGCTCATTTTCATTTGGGGAATTCTTTCTATTAATTCAGCTTTCAGTAGCAATATTTTAACCAGAATAGGGGTTTGTTTTGAGGCGCTTACCTTTCTGGGTGCCTGACCCGGTCGATGGCAAACATAGAATGCTTCCAACCACACGGAGGGGTTTCTTTAGACTATTGCTCTTCGTGCCTCTCTGAGGGGGCCAGGTTCTGGCTCGTGGTCCTCAGTAGGCCTAGAACTTCATACATATTGACTGATGCCAGGGGTCTAATACACTGATATCAGCCCGGTTAACTCCGGAGAGCCGAATGGGCTCCCTCAGAAAATCAGACTGATTAAAATAAAAAAAAAGGTTCTAAGAAAGTCACTTAGTTGCTCTTGAAGGAGGCAAAGAACCTGCTAGCCCCAAGAGCAGATCTATACTTAAGACAGTTTGACAAATCTGCCTGTGCACAGCAGGGATCTTTTCAAATGTCCCTATAGGGTCTTAGTGATGCAAGGGAGAGACTAAGAATATTCTATATCAACCCAAATCAAATGCCAGAATACAGTACATTAAAAAACTCAAGGTTTGGCCCTTCTTTCCTGAAATGAGGGAAGAGTAGATTTCCACAGATCTCATGTAGAGGCTGAAATACCTCCCAAAATTCAGTGACCACCAGATGAGAAGTAGGACAAAAAAGGATAAAATCATAAGTAAACTACGAAGAAGAGGCCTAGTTACTAAAGCAAGTGTAAGGGCACGGGTTTGTAAGTCATACCCGAGAGTTCAGAATAACAAAACTTTTAAGGGTTTACTTAGTAAACCATAAACTTATCAACAGACAAGGATGGACAAATGAATTCAGCAATCAAATGGATAAAAACTAAAATAAATACTGTACAGTTACTTTAGTTCCGTCAAAATGTAACCAAGGGAAAACAGAATGTAGCATGCAACCACTCGCAGGCAATTTTGTGACTGGCTGCATCTTATTATTTTCTAATGAAACATGTACAGTACTGAGGAACTGTGAATGTAGTGGAAGTCTCAAGAGGAGAATATCCACTGCTGGTCAATGCACAAAACAAGGTAGAATGTACAAGTCTCATAACCCAGTTGATTAAAAAAAGGAAAATAGATGCAAATTACTGGTATACACACACAAGAAGCATCCACCAATAGCATCACCCCACTGCACAACAAAACTATTTTCTAATTATAAACACCAACTTCTTAATTATGGTCACTTGCCTGTCCACCATCAATATGTCAGTTAAATTGTGAGATTGTAGTTTGTGCTTATATCACGAGCTTCCATATGATAGTGATCAGGTGCAGCAGTTGGACGTGACAACCCAATGTTTGTACACTGACTGCATATCTTTGGCTTGCCAATTGCAGTTTGGATGGGCTTTGGAGTTTCTAGCAGTTATTTTGGACTGGACTGATTATTCTTTAGTGTCTCTCTAGCATCAGGTTGACCAGCCAGAGACACTTGAAATGATCTCTGCTGAGCTGATGCAGATTGTCAATTTTCAACATACCTGTACAGTACTGTATTTGCATAAATACAAGCCGTACACAAATTTAAGCACACAGTGAGTTTTAATGCTTGAACCTTGATTCTGTGATGCAAGGAATACTAATAGTACTGTACTCTGAAGTTCAGTAATTCTTTAAAATTCTTACATTAAAATTATTTTCATATTTAAAATTAATCATATACTGTACAGTACTGTACAGTTGGAGGAATGGTTGAAGGGGCGAGTAGCTGCTGGTTGCAAATACCAGTAGTAACATTGTGTAACATTTGAGTCAAGCTTGGCTGAAAACTTTTAAAATATATGAAACTCGGTGATATAGTAATGCTTCCCAAAAACGTTCATGTAAATCTGATCTTAACCACTGGACTGCACCGGCCGAGAAAACTCGGTCAGTAGGAACCTGCACGAGCCGAGAAAACACCTTTTTAATGCTTCGTACCCATTCAAAACGCGAGCGCAGTACGTTGTATACGAAATGGACTCTTGGGACCTCCAGTGAGAGGCAGCCATCTTGGAAAAAATTCCCAGAATGTCCTGGAGCTGCTGGCTGGCTCAGTTCCGAGTGAGCAACCATGGGAGGCACACACGCCTCTGGTTCCAAACACCTGTCCGACGTGGTGTTGAAAGATTGCTCTCTGTCGGTGAAATTCAGACCTTATTGTTTGAAGAACATAAGGGTCATGATATCAGGCACAATAAGGATCTAGCACAAGAGTCGGATGCTAGTGATACAGCACCGATGAGGACGATATAGCGAGCTTATCCAGTAGTAGCTGAGCACCACCCATGCTCACCCGTGTTATCTCTAATTTTTATAGATGATTCATAAATGAATCTTTTCTGGGTTCAGTGATGATGCATCTGATACAAGTAGCATAGATGAACAGTGTTAGTGGCTTCCATGGTGGTGTTTTCCGTGGATCTTTTAAAAAATAGCTGAATCTCTTCCAAAATAGCTAAATCTCTCCCAGAATGGCTGAATCTCTTCCAGAATAACTGACACCCTTCCTGAATACCTAAATCTCTTCCAGAATACCTTATAAAACGATCTTTTCAAGACTATCTTATAAATTGATCTCTTCCTATAATCTTTTCAAGACTACCTTACACTTCACAAGCTACAAGCTTGTGAAGTATGTAGCCAAGCAAGCTTGGCTACATACCACCTACAGGTACTAAAGCCAAGGGTGTACATGAGTGTGCTATTTGCAAGCACACAGAACAAAGAAACAGGAAGCAAAAATCTGTTTGTTCCTGGTGCATCGAGAGCAAAGTCACACTGTGTACCATGGATTGCTTCATTAATTATCACTCGCTTCCAAAGTACTGAGTGTGTAATACAGTGTGTTACTGTGTAAATAGTGTGAAACTGTACATATTGTAATTTTGGTGAATTTTGAACAAGTAATATTGCGACAATAACATTTACTGTATATTCTACGATCAATCAAAACAGTGTTTTTGCTGTTATTACACTATATACACACACTGTATATATCTATCTATGTGTGTTCACCATAAACCACTAAGTTGGTATGGTGAGTCAAAACAACAAGACTGGCCACGACACGGCAGCTAACAGACGCCACCTCCCTCCCCTCTTTCAACACTTACTCGCCAACATTTTTCCTCTCACCATATTTTTATTGTTTTTATTACACTATTTACACATGTTATAAATAACCTCACTAAAATGGCTCCTCCCAACATACTCCTTTTGATGTTATTACACTCTATATACACAATTATAAATAAGTATCTACATTTGTGTTCACCATAGCAAACCACTATGCTGGTATGGGAAGACAAAACAACAAGAGTGGCTGCTACACATCAGCCAGCTAACACTACCTCCCTCCCTCCCTCCCTCCTCACACCATACTACGCACATCGCTAATTATCACCACAATCCAGCTATTATCAGAATCCTGGTCACTAAATCCTGTAAATGAATAATTTTCCACAAGTTTATTTTGTAAAGGAACATGAGGAGTTGTTTCAAGATTCTTAGATGGACCAAACAATGGCAGTGCGCTGTGGCTAGTGCTGTGAACATCTTGAACAACGTTGTGTTCACTGATATCTGAACATTGTATACAGTCTATCACATTTAGGCTCTTCTGTAATACTATCATACCAGTTAATAATACCAGTTACATACAGTATATATATTTTGACATTTTTAAGCGATGTTGTGGTCACAAGCTGAACAGCAGTGCTGTTAGCTCATGCTCCGTGCACCAGCCTTGGTTGCTCACTCAGGACTGAGGCTCTCACACCCGGGAATGTTGCCCATGATTTAAAAAAAAAAAATGGCGTCTCTTTACTAGAGCCTTGAGGAAGCTGATGAGAACCTTGTGTAGCTGCAGGAGTTTTGAATGCTATCCTATACCTACGAGAGTCCTGAGGCGCTCTGTGCACCCCTGATCCAGTGCCTCAAGGTGCTCTGTGCATTGTGGTGGTTAAACAGCATGGCCAAACCATACTCAAACAATGACAGATCTATCACAGAGGCAAAATCCGGGTCACACATGAGGTAAGCCGCAATAGCCTCCCGAACCTCCTTAGGCGGGATTCGAGAGGCAGAAAACCTCCGGAAAGGAGGAGCCGAAGAACCCAGGAGAACTCGGAACTGAACCCGGAGAAGAGCCGACCCCAAATCATACTCGTACAGGTAAAGGGGGTAAGAAAACCCTTTTCCCTGCAACAACAAACCCTGCAAAGAGGGCACCAAAACCCATGCGGGATCAAAGAGGGCCCAAGCCGCCCAGGTCACTTTCTCTCTAGCCCTGGGAGCCTCCAAACCAGGCCCCGGGGCAGAGCAGTCCTCCACGCCCTCTACCTTTGAAGAAAAGGCAGAGTCCAGGGAAAAGGCAGCAAAGAAGGAGGTCTGCTAGTAGGACCCAGAAGCCTCGACAGAAGGAGTGGGCTCAAATGCCTCCATCTCCTACTCGAATGGGGCAGCCCCTGAAGCCACCCGAGTCTGAACGCCATCTAAACCCCGCCCCGATCAACGGAAAAGGGTGAACAACGCCAACCAGGAAAGGACTTGCGGACGCGGATGGAACCGAAGTCGAAGCGACAAACTCCCGCAAGTCCGGGTCCCTATAACCAAAATGGGGCAGCCCTGGGGCATCCAAGCGGGCAACCAACCTAGTGCATTGCAGCAACATAAACCTGGTATGCAATGCGGATGCTGCCTGAACCCAAACCTCAGTGACAATAGAATGGGTGAACTGAGGCACAAGCAGAGAACATGTCTCGCAAGACTCTGGGAAAAACACAAGACTCAAAAACAAAACACAAGACTAGCAAGAAAACACCTGCAAAAGTACAACGCCACCAGAAGGAACAGGAACACAGCCGCCGCATAGGTAAGCAAGCAGCACAGCACCTTGTACCCCAACCAGCAACACAACCACTTTCCTACCTAAGGCCAAACAAAAGCCACGAAATCCCAGTTGGCCCTAAGGGTGGGGGTAAATGCAGAGCAGCAAAAACTCCTACAGAAGTGGAATCCCGAAGGCTCTATAGAAGGTAATCCTAGAGCACAAGGGTAGTACTTACAGGGCACTTAGAGAAGGTAGCCCCAGGCGCTTGCAGCCCCAGTACACTGTAGTTACACCTGGGCAACACACCACAAGGAGCAGGAAACACCACAAAGGCACAAATTCTGCCAAGAAATCGAGGCCAGATTTGACGACCGCCCCAATACGCATCAGCCTACGAACTGAAGGTGTGAGCAGCCGGAACGGGGCGTTCGGGGCCTCCCCCCTCCCCCTCTCGGGCAGGGGAGGGCTGCGTGGACAAGCAGCATGGCGGCGGTGTATGACATTTGCTTGTTTCCTTAAGTTTTGGGGCGTTTTGCCTCTCTATTCAGTCTTCCGTTGCAATTTCTTACCAAGTGGGGTCTGTTTTGGTATGCCTACCTTTCTAGGTGCCTAACCCCGGTCGATGGCAGACATGGAATGCTTCCAAACACATGGGGGTTTCCATAGGTCATTGCTCCCTGTGCCTCTCTGAGGGGTCCAGGTTCTGGCTCATGGTCCCCAGTAGGCTGAACTCCATTGACTGATGCCCAAGAAGAAGCAAGAAGAAGAACACCCACCAGAGTCATATAATGTATATCAGTCCGATAGCTCCAGGGAGTCGGAGGGACTCCCGACAGAAAATAGTGAATTTGTTCATTTTTGGACATTTCTTTAACCTCTTAACTGCACGGCCTCCAAATATGACACCTTTCCCAATGCGCAGGAAATAAAATCTGGAAAAAATTAATTTCTGTTTTTAATGTGTCAAAAACCCTTCCTTGAGTAAGGGTATAGTAAACAGAAGGTCGAAATTGTAAGTACTTTACCTGCTATGGGGTCCGTAAGTTCGTGCGTGATGTCATCATTCCCTGGTCACCCGTGGCATACGCCCCCAGGGCAGGTAGGGCGCTTGGGGCAGGATGCGCAAGTTGCCGCAAATATATTTTTGTTCATTTTCTGCGCACAGTTCCAAATACATTTTATATGCTTTTACATGCCAATCCTATGTATAATGAACATGTACACTATATTATGGCAGTAGAACATCCGTACTGTCCGAAGACACTGTTACGTGCATGACATGTGTACACATATCCGGCACATATTTCCATTGTATTATGCTAATTTATGTATATATACAGTCTATTTACACACTATACACTATCACACACTATATATATTCCCCATGAACACACTCAGAACTCCGCAAGTGTCAGCTGCCACACCCTCACTCTTCCAACATCCAATCTCTCCCTCACTCCTCCAACATCTTACTCGCCAACATTGCTCCTCCCACCATACTGTTATTGTTTGTATTACACTATTTACACATGTTATATATACCTATCTACATATTTTATTCACCAGAACTATGCAAGTAAGCCGGTATTGTGGCCAAACTTTACAGTGGCCACCATACGTGGTCATGATGATGTTATGCCCGAATGATGATGTTACTGCCCGAAACGCTTTGCGTAATACTGTAGTGGCTTTAGGCATTGTATGTACTAGCTCTATCTATAAATCTATAAATTTTTGTAAAATCTCTTGTATGTATGTACATTACCTGAATAAACATTTATTTATATATTATTATACACTGCATGAGAAATCACACAGCAGCCAGTAGACGATACTACGATTACGTCACCTCCCTCACCAAAATAGCTCCTCCCAACATACTTCTGTTGCTGTTACTACACTATATACACACATTGTATATACCCATGTACAAATGTGTTCACAATAGCGAACCACTAAGCTAGTATGATGAGCAAAGCAAGAGTGGCTGCCACACAGTGAGGCTACCTCGATTCTTATTACCTGTATCACCACAATCCTGCTGTTATCACAATACTGGTCACTAAATCCTGTAAATACATAATTGACCACAAGTTTATTTAGTAAAGGAACCTAAGAAGTCGTTTGAAGATAATACAAGTTATATATATATTTTGACATTATTAGGCGATGATGTGGTCACAAGCTGAACAGCAGTGCTGTGAGCTCATGCTGCGTGTGCCGGCCTTGGTTGCTCACTCACTACTGAGGCTCTCACACCCAGGAATGTGGACCACGATTTTTTTTTAAAGATGGCGCCTGTTTACAAGAGCCCTGAGGAAGCTGATGTGAACCCTATGTAGCTGTGAGAATTTTGAATAGAACGTGAAAAATACAAATACCCGGAGGCGCGTAGCATACCCAGACATTGGCCTGCAGGCGCGTTGTGCAGTTAAAGGGTTAAGAAATTCAGCTAAGTTGAATTGAAGTAGGGCTCCATATAATTCAGATTACGGAGCATAAACAGTATAGACAAAAATCTGTCCAGTATTTGTCAAGATGAATAATATATTTCTAACAAATAATAATTGTTTGTTAGTACTTTTTTAATAATAATTTGAAAGAGGTAATATATTTATTGTATCTGTAAAATATCTATTGTAGAACACTGGCAAGTAACTAGCAGAGTCAGCATCATCTTTGATATGAATATTTTGACTTTGTAATATAAAAATGCCTGTTTAAGACAAAAAATTCCATGAACTTTGCAATCTATTGTAAGCAGCACCCCCCCCACTTCTGCCCTTTTTTTATGAGGGAGCCATTGGTTAAGTTAAGCTTGGGGGAGGTAGTTCCCCAAGCTTAACTATAGCTCCACCAAGTCTTAGCCAACACACCAGGTCTCTGATATCCTTCCATCACCTACTGGAAACCAGGATCAAAATCTGGCTCACTCCATTAGGTAAGGAAGCTCAGGGAGCATACATCAACCACAAAACTAAGAAACGCCCACCAGAAGCATATGGGCAACAAAACATGCAATAGCTTGAAAGGAAATTAGGCACCCATAGGTAAACAAGGCAAACAATCATTGCTGGGAGGTAAATACCCCAGCTATGATGCACTGTCACCCTTAGACAGCAGTGCAGGTCACCTGGGATCAAAGCCAGCTTTTCCCTTTACTCTTCTGACTGCTACCATCAGTCTGACACCTGTAGCCCCTGCTGCACTGGTCATCAGATCCTTCCTTTGAGCTAGGTGGTGCTGGTATTTCCTGGAAAACTAATTGTGCCAAGGGCCAGTACAGTGGCAGCAGGTGTGGGACATGTAGGTACTCACACTCTATTTGTCCTCTGGTCGACCACCTTCCAACAGCGTCAGGTAACATATAATGTCTTTGAGGTTGACCCGTACTGTGTGGACCTCGATACTGCTGGATTTTCTTACTAAGTGCTTCATGTCTGAAGTATAGGAGAAGTGAATAAGATGAAAGGCTATGCTAATAAGACAATGAAAATACTGTACTAAGATGTGAAAAATATGAGAATAAGACCATGACAAGTTCAATTCAAGGAAACATCAGAATGAGAAATACAGTAAACACAGATAAATATGTAAACATAGAGTAATGCTTCAAAAGATGATTGTCAAATATTGGAAGGTAAAGATGAAAAATGAGGAAGGGATAAGAAGACATTTGTAAATAATTTGAAACATGCATATGTCAAAAAATGACTCTTGGATAAGAGTGAGGGCTAAAGAACTAGAGATACAAGATAAAAACAAAGAACATGTGTAGGTAAACCATTAAGACTAAAAAGGTTCAAGGAAAATATAAGACTTGGAACTAAAATAAAACATGGTGATATCTTTGTCTTGTGAAGCTGAAGGCTACATTTAATTTGTCAGAAAAGACTGATATCTGATTGATTTACGAAATTAATAATTAGTTTTGAATAAAATAAATATATTTTTTTATATATATTCTGTAAGTGCTTCTATTTACATTGTATGCCTTTATTTTTAATGAATTATTGATTTACAGTATTTACAAGATGATATGTTGTTGTTTTTTATTACAAATAAATCGAGCTTGTGAAATCCTACTGTATGGCTTGGAGAAAAAATACAGTACCTGTAGTGACATGACTCAGGAGATTGTCATCACTAGATAGTGCCTGTAAATCATAACACCAGCATGATACAAGATGCTGACATTTTTACTCGAGAACCAAATGCAGAAAAAAGTATTTATAATAAATTAGGTATGACAGTGATGAATTTACGAACATTTATATCACAAGGGAGACCTCTTGAGCGAGCTGGTAGCTCTGGTTAGTCCACTCATGTCCTAAATATGCTCTGTCCACACAATAACAACGATTTTTGGAATCTTTTTGGAATTTTCGTAAGTTTTTAGACTGGTTGATGCAAATAGAAATGCTCGGGTACTGAGAACTGAAAATTCAGCAATCAGATGACGTGTTGTAGCACCATTGGAATGTGAAAGTGTCACTAGACTCGCTAATTGGTTGAAACCATTTGGGGTCCATTTTACTAGCATCAGGGTTATTGAATTTCAAATACCAATATTTTAAGCAATCATAAATGAATAGCTAACAATATACTGTATAGTTAAGCATCGGTAATCTGCTAGACATATTTGAGATTCTAAATCAGCTATAAATTTACCAGTAAAGAAGCATCAACTGACAAAACACTTAGGTAACATCTAATTGCATGCAAAAATAACAAATTAAGTGTACAGAATTTTCTGAAGATGCATATTTGAGTTTACATGGTGTTACCTTCTAGCTTGCCATTAGTAACAAGAAGCGAGTTGTTGGACTTCTTGGAAGATGAGCGAGACATCTGGGACTGTGAAGGTGAGGAATCAGTGCTTTTCTCAATTTTACCATCGGTGTAACTGTTCGTCTGTGTCACCGTCACCATTGGGTGGACACACGCCCCTATACTACCTGCATGTAAAGATGTAAAGATGCAATCTGATACATGTTACCTATGGGTTGTGCATGGGTAACAACCCATGTCTCTCAAATTTATAGAGACAACTGCAGTACTGCATAGAGGGTTTTGGTAGTACAGTTGGGTTTGTTCTCAGTTCACAATCAAGAATTCTGGGTTCGAATTCCAGGCAGGACAGAAAAGGTTGGGACTGGTCCTTTCACCTAACGCTTGTATTCACCTAGCAGTAAATAAGTACCTGGGAGTTAGTCAACTGTTGTGGGGTTACATCCTGGGGAAGGTTAGTAGTTTGACCTAGGAAAAGGTGGGGGGGGGGAACCTCACTATAAGCCTAACATATATATACTGTGTAAGAGAACACACACATATATATATAACAATATAACAATCAGCGTTCGAAGACCTCGTCCAGCTCCTCGGAAGTTGGGTGCGTACCCAGGATACAGCACCGAGACTATGTCAAATAAATTAATGAAACAATTGTTCAGTAGTGAAGATAATGGACAAAATATATTTACTGTATTTGTATTTAAAAGAAAACCCCAGGTGGGACATGTACAGTGGAACTCAAATTAGTTCAGCTCAAATAATGACAAAATCGACAAAAGTACAAAGAAGCATGAAAAAGAGAGAAAAAAGTCGAGTGTCATCATACCAGTCCTAGGACGACTGGAGGCCTCAGAGTCAGCACGGGTGTGTCCAAGTGAGGAGAACTTCTCAGTGAGGCCATGGAGCTTGTCAGCCAGACTAACCCCACCACCTCCCTCTGACTTGCTACCCACAGTCAAGCTCTCGCTGATGGAACAAGTGGCTAGGTTGCTGATGGAGCCTCCAGAGGTGTTGTGGGAGGTGATGGGGGCACAGGCCGTCGCTGATGACATCACTGCCATCTCCTGCACCAATAAGGAATATTTAGTGCCCCATTTACCATACATACACAATTAACCATCTTTCTTATTATAGTATTTTATTCTTTTTAACTTAATTATACATTAAAAAGTGAAAAGAATTAATTTAGACACTGGGAGTTAAAAACGTAAATACAGTACACTATAGTAAAATGTATAATATATTCACTAAAAGACTATATTCACTGTGTAAACATTCTATGCAAATTAAGGGACCTAGTCTATGACACTCACTCCCTAGTGAATTGAAAAGGTGTCAAACTTTTGCCTCATTTAAAAACAAAAACAAAAAGTACCTAATTTCATCTTTGTAGTTTCCTACACTGCGCTTTAAATTTGCTCTGTATCTTGTGTTACCCAATCTCCCAATCTTTTTGTACTTAATCAAAACAACTTTATCATTGTAACTTTATCAAGTAACTGGCAAAAGATTAAACAATCCATGGCTCACAAGTGGCATTCTCAACTCGATCAACAAGAAACATGAATATGAAAAGAAACTTGGGATTGGCCTAGTTTCAAAGGAAGTAGCTAAAAGGTACTCATCAATGCTTACCAGTATCATAAGAAAGGCAGAACTTGCATATTATGTGAATAGATTCAATGAAGCAAAAGGCAACATGAAAAGCACTTGGAAAACAATCTCTAGTATCCTAGGAACTAAACAACACTCACATAACCAAATAAAACTCTACAAGGATGGGGATATACCGTCAACTGATTTAGAAATGGCAAATGAATTTAATAGTTTCTTTTCATCGGTTGGTGCTAATCTTGCCAGTAGAATCCCACAGACTCAGACACATATTAACACATATCTCTCAGGCAGCTATCCAAACTCTCTTCTCCTTTCACCAATCAGCCCGGCAGATGTTGTGTCCATCATACACTCTAAAAACCAAGGCAGGGAACACCAGTGAAATTCCGTCCATTGTGTACAAGAGAGCCTCCCATGCCCTTGCTCCACCCATAGCACTACTGTTCAACAAATCTATAGAGTGTCACACCTTCCCTGATATCCTCAAAAAAGCAAGAGTAATGCCAGTCCATAAAGGAGGCAATCCGGCGGACATAAACAATTATAGACCAATATCAAATCTACCCATTCTAGCAAAAATATTTGAAAAAATTATTTACAAACAGCTCTATTCCTACCTCGTAAAATTCGACATACTCAGCCCCTGCCAGTTTGGCTTCCGGTCCCAAAAGAGTACCAACAATGCAATCATTAGTCTCCTTGACGTTATCTACTCAGCCCTTGACAAAAATGAGTTTCCGATTGGACTCTTCATTGACCTAAGAAAAGCCTTTGATACTGTTAATCACAACTACCTCTTACTTAAACTCCAGCATTATGGAATCCGAGGCCTTGCCCTTGACTACATCCGATCCTATCTTAGTGACAGACACCAATATGTAACCATCAATGATACAACTTCTTCCACTCTACCAATTACCGTTGGAGTGCCACAGGGCAGTATCTTAGGACCTCTTCTATTTCTTATATATATAAACGATCTGCCTAATGTCTCTAATATTCTCAAACCTATATTGTTTGCTGACGATACTACCCTTATCTATTCAGACCTCAACCCACAGACACTAAATAATGTTGTGAATAATGAATTAAAAAAAGTCCACTTATGGATGTAAACGAACAAACTAACATTAAACATCGAAAAGACTTACTACATCTTATTTGGAAGCAAATCATCAAATGCAATTCAGCTACAGATAGACAACATTAACATCAGTAATAAAAATGATGGCAAGTTTCTTGGCCTATTCCTAGACAAGAGACTCAACTTCAGCACCCACATTCAACACATAACTAAGAAAGTCTCTAAAACAGTTGGTATACTCTCCAAAATCAGATATTATGTTCCTAACTCTGCTCTCCTCTCACTATATTATGCACTAATCTACCCCTATCTTAATTATGGTATCTGTGCATGGGGGTCTACCACTGCAAACCACCTTAAGCCCATCATCACACAGCAAAAATCTGCTATCAGAATAATAACTAACTCTGCTTTCAGACAACACTCGGCTCCCTTGTTTAAATCCCTAAACTTGCTAAATATTAACTCCCTCCACACATTCTCTTGTGTCAACTACATTTACAAAACCCCTGTTCTTAAATGCAAACCATGCTCTGAAACTCTCCCTGGACAGATGTAATAGGACCCATTATCACCACACCAGAAATAAATATCTCTTTGATATCCCCAGGGTCAAACTTAATCTGTGTAAACACTCTATGCAAATTAAGGGACCTAGTCTATGGAACTCACTCCCTAGTGAATTGAAAAACTGTAAAACTTTTGCCTTATTTAAAAGCAAAACCAAAAAGTACCTAACTTCATCTTCTTAGTTTCCTACACTGAGCTTTAAATTTGCTCTGTACCTAGTGTTACCCAATCTCCTAATTTTTATGTAGTATCAAACAACCTTATCATTCTGTTCATTGCTGTCTTCTTTTATGTGCTAGCCATATGCTGTATTGTGACTACCAATTTTTGTCAACTACCATTCAAGCTGTCACTGCAATCAATCTTATATTGTTTCTGCTGTATTGTGCCTACCAATTTTTGTCAACTACCATTCAAGCTGTCATTGCAATCAATCTTAGCTACCTATGTGCTTTAATTTACTGTACCTACAATTTTTCTCATCTTCTTTTTTCATTCCATGTAACTGTTATCATTTTTTTGTCTATAAATTTTGCAAGTATTTACCTTCTTAAAATTTTCTTAGATTAAGGACCTGCCCGAAATGCTGCGCGTACTAGTGGCTTTACAAGACTGTAATTACCATATTATGTATCCTCACATTCCCAATGTACATTCTTGTATATGCATAAATAAATAAATAAAATAAATTGTGTTCATTGCTGTCTTCTTTTATGTCCTAGCCATATGTTGTATTATTCTTGCTAAGTTTTGGCAAACTACTATTCAAGCTGTCATTGCAATCATTCTGAGCTACAGTACCTATGTGCTTTAATATACCTACAATTTTTCTCTCATCTTTTATCTTTTTCATGCTATGTAACTGTTATAATTTTTATAAATTTTGCAAGTATTTACATACTTACAAGTTTCTTAGATTAAGGACCTGCCCAAAATGCTGCGAGTACTAGTGGCTTTACAAGAATGTAATTACTATGCTAAAACCTTGCAAGACACATCAGGCTCAGAGATACCTCACTACTTTTCACAATGAAATGGGCAAAATAATTTAAAGTAAAATTTTTTACATAATGAGACTTGAGAGGCTCTTAAAATGGCCTACCTTAATGGACTTTGGTTCAACAGGCTGTGGTCTGGTCCGTTTAACGAAAGAAAGAAAGAGATGTCGGCATAGCTCCTCCGGTGTGTCCACCTCCAGGTAAGTATCCATAAACAGGTGGAACCCTTCATAGTCAATGTCCTGGAGAAGACTGGCATTGTTAGTGTCAAGTTGTGGAAGGTGGGGGTATGTAAGGACTGGAAGAAAAACCTTCTCAGTGCTAACTCATTAATTAATGTTGATTCAAATGTACAGTATAGGAATACAAGGACAGTACATCCATATACTGTACATTACTGTATTATGTTAAGATTAAATAAATATATTAAGGCTGTTATATACTGTATTTGTAAACATTTACTATGCAGGTGAATATGTTAATGTCTTTTTATTAGTGAGTATCTAATAAACTACGTTTAAACACTGTGTACGAGAGATAAAAAAGAAAGTCACACTTACCCCATCAAGGCTGTACTTAGATAGAGAACCTGTCCCAGTGAATTCCTTTAATACATCTTCTAGTTTCTTGGGAGAATCTGTAAAAGTATAAATCAGACAAGCCAATATTAGTTCATGGTGTGACAAGGGAAGAGGCAAGGGTGCACGAAGAGCTGCTGAAAAAAGTATCAAGACAATTGTTAGTAGAGCATGAATGAGAGGTACAGTACTAGGGGAAAATGATTAATCAGTTTGTAATTAAAGCTCTGTGGTGAAGTGCTATATGTAGATACAAGCCTACAATTGTAGCTACAGTCTATTTTGAAGTTTTTATTTTAAGAAATTGTACAAATCTAAAAAAAATTTTCATGTCTAAACTAGCTAAAAATGGCAGAAATACTAGAATTATAGAAAATAAAATTCTTATCAGCATTTTTTTTGTAGGAAAAGCATTTTTTCATTCCAATCATATGAAACAAATGAGTTTTCTGTGGAGAGCCCCTTCAGCTCCCCGGAGATATACTGGGCTGATGTGTATATATTAGACCATGGCAACAGTCAGTCGATGGAGTTCTAGGCCTACCGGGGATCACGAGCCAGAACCTGGTCTCCTCAGAGAGGCACGAGGAGCAATGGTCTATAGACACCCTCATGTAGTTGGAAGCAGTCTATGTCTGCCATCTAACAGGTCAGGCACCCAGAAAGGTAGGAATCCCAAAACAAACTACAGCTGGTGAAAAATTGCAAGCCAGAAGACAAACAAGCAGGCAGAACTCCCCAAACAGAAAACAAGCAAACAAGCATTAAGTCGCCACCATGCTGCTGTCTACGAAGCCCCCCCCTCCATGGTAAGGGGAAGGAGGAGTCCCAGACCCCCTGCGCCGGCTAGCCAACACCAGTTCTGAGGCTGTTGTGTTGGGTGGCTTTCAATCGACTCTGGCTCCAATCCTTGAGCAGTGCTGTGTCTTGTGGTGTTTGTTATGTGGTGTGGTTGTGTGCGAGCCAGGAGTAATTCCAGAAGTACTGGGCTGCAGGTGCCTAGGGTCGCCTTCCCTAGGTGCCCTATAAGTATTGCCCTTGGGGTTTAGGGTTATCTTCCATAAGCCATTCAGGAAGTACCTCCACAGGGTTCTTTTGCTGCTTGGTGATTGCCCGTCCATGGAGTTAGCTGAGGATGTTCCTGCTTCTGTTTAAACTTGGGTAGAAGGTAGTGTTGTCATTGGCTAGGGCACAAGGTATTGTGCAGCTGTTTGATACACGCACAGCGGCTGGTTCTGTTCCCCTGGAGACATTGTGCTTTTGCAGGGTTTTTCTTTGCTTTTTGTTTTGTTTGAATGTGGGAGGTCTGTCTTGTTTATTTATTTATTTATTTATTTATTTTATTTATTTATGCATATACAAGAAGGTACATTGGGAATGTGAGGATACATAATATGGTAATTACAGTCTTGTAAAGCCACTAGTACGCACAGCGTTTCGGGCAGGTCCTTAATCTAAGAAAATTTTAAGTAGGTAAATACTTGCAAAATTTATAGACAAAAAAAATGATAACAGTTACAGTGAAGTTGAGTGTTAGTTGTTAGTTAGGTGTTAGTTGTGTGGCTATAAGTCCACCTGTATTTTTGGTGACCCTTCTCTAGGCCCCTGTGATTGTATATGTTGCAGGGGTTCAGCTTTTAGTTGGATTGCTTGGTAGCTCTGGGATAACTGGTTAGCAGTACCTCGCCTGGGCTTCCCTTAGCAGTCAGCCTAAGTGCCCTGGAAACACCCATTGGGGCTCAGTGGTCTGATGGAGGAGTCCTCTGAGTACCATCTTGCTTAGTGAGAGTTTGAAGGTTGCTCTGTCTCCTTGTCTCATTGTGACATTCACCATCTTTGCCTCCATCATTCCGCCTGTTGGGTCAATGACACCTTTGACCCAGAGTCTGGCGAGTGGTGTTCCTTGCATGTACTCCAGTTCACCCAGTCCACAGTTACTGATATTCAGATGCAAGCAGCTTCCATGTTGCATGCGAGGTTCAGGTTGCTGCAACACACTCAGTTGGTTGCCTTTCCAGATGCCTCGCAGCTGCCCCGTTATAGGGACCCGGACTTGAGGGTGTTAGTTGCCGCATCTTTGGTTTCGTCTGCACCTCCTTGTCCTTCCCTGCTATTATTCATCTTGCTCAGCCCGCCTCCTGCTCCCGGCTCCCAAACGTCTGAGGGTTTCAGAATTGGGGCAGGGTTTTCTTTGTGGTGAGATTCAGAGGGCAACGGGAACTGCCCCTTCCGGATCGGTAGCAGAGGCATTCGAGCCTGTTCCTCCTGCCAGGGCTTTCGGGTTGTGCCAGCGAACCCCCTTAATCCCTGCTTTTCCAGTGGACTCTGCCTATTCTCCAGAGGCAGAAGACTTGGAGGATGACTCGGCCCCGGGCCCTGACGTGGAAGATCCCGGGGCTGGGAAGGAGTTGACTTGGGGGGGGCTTGGGCCTCGTTTGACCTCACTTGGGTGTTGGTACCCACGGGGCAGGGTTTGTTGTTACAGGGGGGAGGGGTTTTCGTATCCCCTCCCTCCCTGTACGAGTTTGATATGAGTTCGGCTCCTCCCCTGATTCAGTTCCGGGTTCCCTTGGGTTCTCTGTTCCCTCCTTCCAGAGGTTTTCGGCTTCCTGCATTCCACCTAGGGAGGTGAAGGAGGCCCTTATGGCTTACCTCATGCGAGACCCGGATTACGCTTTGATAATGGATCTTTCTTTTAAGTTTAGCTCCTCTTTTCCTTACTGGGTGCTTTATGAGGTGCCGGAGTCTTCCTGGCTGGCAGACTGCCCTTTCTTTTCATTGGGGGCGTGGCATGCATTCTGTCGGAACCGCACACTTGAGTGGCAGTAGTGGACTACAGTCGTTCAGGTTTACTTGGGGGGGGGGCCGAGTTTGAGCACCTCAGTGTGCTTGTTCACCCCTGTGCTTCCTCGCAATATTGGCCAGGTGCAGCTTCACATGCAGGTCCCTACCCTTTTGGCATCCTTGGTCACTGAGGATTTGTTCGCACATGGGCATTTGGCTTTGGTCTTGTGCTACTTTTCTCTGCTGGAGCTGTCTTCGGACTGGCTCGAGGAGGATGTGGAAGAGCTAGCTTCCGGGCCTGAGTCTGGTGTGCTTGCCTCAGTGGCTCAGGCGTCGGCCGCCTTGTTGAAGTTGTTTGCACCGATTCAGAAGGAAACAGTCTCTGTTCTTTGCTTCATGCCTCGCGTGCCGACAGGTGGTGTTCGTCCACACTTTTGAATCTGCTTGGGCCCTGGCTCTTAGACTTTCATCCTCATTTTGTCCATTGTTGTTTGCAGAATCTGCAGCAATGCATTTTCTGCAGGCGGCTTCGTATAGTTACTGGCCTATGTTGAACTTGTTGGTTCTCTGGGAGGATCGTGGTGGTCCTGCCCAAAAGGGTTGTGCCAGGGTTTGGGGGTTCTTTTAGTCGTCATTAGCTAGTAGTGCCACATTCAGGGCCGCCCTGGGACGGTCTTGTGGAGCTATTGGCATCTGGTAGACGCAGTGCTTGTTCTGAGCATCGGTTGGGCTCTCATAAGGGTCGTCGGCCCTTTCGCAGTTTGCCCCGTTGATGGGGAGGAGGAGGTTCGTGATGTTTGCTGTCGCCTGGTCCCAAGATTCATGGGCGTTTCGGGTCGTTTCTTCCTGCCTGTGGTGGAGTTGGGAGGCTCCTTCTCCTTCGGGGGGGTACGGTGCTGGCAGGGCAAGCCTCTTCCCCTGCACTCTGTACTCACCTAGATGCGTTTGCAGGGGTTGAGCTCTGGCTCTTTGGTCCTGCCTCAAGTCAAGTCATCCTGGAGTGGGTTCACTTGAACGTGGTCGAAACGATGGCGTCCCTCCGGTGGGTTTCCCGCCTGTTTCCAATTCCGAAATAGGACGGTGCGGACATGCGGTTCATTCTGGAGTGTCCCGTCTGAACCCCTGGATCTGTCATCTTATGCCGAATACTGTTGCCTCATATCGTGCAGTGCTGGTGGAGTCGTTTCAGCTTGCATTTGGGGTGAATGTCACTTCTGCTCCGTTCCTCAAGCTT